>NC_086124.1:37208830-37480810 GCF_963921235.1 Mobula hypostoma
ACTCAGTGACCCTCGCCCTGAATAAACGGTGACTCTGTACAGTTACACAGTTACCCGCACTTTGAATAACGAGTGACCCTGTACAGTTACACAGTGGGCATCACCCTGAATAATCAGTGATTTTGTACAATTACACAGTGACCCTTACTCTGAAAAAACAGTGACCCTGTACAGTTACACAGTGACCCTCACTCTGAATAAACAGTGACCCTGTACAGTTACACAGTGACCCTCACTCTGAATAAACAGTGATTCTATACAGTTACTCAGTGACCCTCGCCCTGAATAAACTGTGGCTCTGTACAGTTACACAGTGACCCTCACCCTGAATAAACAGTAACTCTGTACAGTTACACAGTGACTCTCACCCTGAATAAACAGTGATTCTATACAGTTACTCAGTGACCCGCGCCCTGAATATCGGTGACTCTGTACAGTTACACAGTGACCCTCACCCTGAATAAACAGTGACTCTGTACGGTTACACAGTGATACTCACCCTGAATAAACAGTGACTCTGTACAGTTACAGAATGAGTGACCCTCACCCTGAATAAAATGTGATTCTGTACACTTACACAGTGAGTGACCCTCACGCTGAATAAACGATGACTCTATGCAGTTACACTGTGACCCTCACCCTGAATAAACGGTGACTCTGTGCAGTTACACAGTGACCCCCACACTGAATAAACTGTGGCTCTGTACAGTTACACAGTGACCCTCACCCTGAATAAACAGTGAATCTATACACTTACTCAGTGACCCTCGCCCTGAATAAACAGTGACTCTGTACAGTTACACAGTGATTCTCACCCTGAATAAACAGCGATTCTATACAGTTACTCACTGACCCGCGCCCTGAATAAACGGTGACTCTGTACAGTTACACAGTGACTCTCAACCTGAATAATCAGTGACCGTGTACAGTCACACAATGAGTGATCCACAGCCTGAATAAACAGTGACTTCATACAATTACACAGTGACGCTCACTCTGAATAAACAGTGACACTGTACAGTTACACACTGACTATCACTCTGAATAATCAGTGACCCTGTAATGTAACACGATGAGTGACCCGCAGCCTGAATAAACAGTGACTTTGTACAGTTACACAGTTACCCTCACACTGAATAAACAGTGATCCTGTACAGTTACACAGTGAGCATCACACTGAATAATCAGTGACTCTGTACACAGTGACCCTCAGCCTGAATAAATGGTGACTCTGTACATACACAGTGAGTGACCCTCACCATGAATAAACAGTGCTTCTGTACAGTTACACAGTGAGTGACACTCACCCTGAATAAACAGTGACTCTGTACAGTTACACAGTGACATTCACCCTGAATAAACAGTGACTCTGTACAGTTACAGAATGAGTGACCCTCACCCTGAATAAACTGTGACTCTGTACAGTTACACAGTGACCCTCATCCTGAATGAACGATAACTCTGTGCAGTTACACAGTGACCCTAACCCTGAATACACAGTTATTCTGTACACTTACACAGTGAGTGACACTCACCCTGAATAAACTGTCACTCTGTAAAGTTACACAGTGAACCTCACCCTGAATAAACTGAGGCTCTGTACAGTTACACAGTGACCCTCACCCTGAATAAACAGTGACTCTGTGCAGTTACACAGTGAGTGACCATCACACTGAATAAACTGTGACTCTGCACACGTACACAGTGAATGAGCCTCACCCTGAATTAACAGTGATTCTGTACAGTTACACTATGATCCTCACCCTGAATAAACAGTGACTCTGTACAGTTACACAGTGAGCCTCACCCTGAATAAACAGTGAATCTATACACTTACTCAGTGATCCTCGCACTGAATAAATGGTGACTCTGTACAGTTACACAGTTGCCCTCACTCTGAATAAAGAGTGACCCTGTACAGTTACACAGTGGGCATCACCCTGAATAATCAGTGATTTTGTACAATTACACAGTGAACCTTACTCTGAAAAAACAGTGACCCTGTACAGTTACACAGTGACCCTCACTCTGAATAAACAGTGACCCTGTACAGTTACACAGTGGCCCTCACTCTGAATAAACAGTGACCCTGTACAGTTACAAAGTGACTCTCACCCTGAATAAACAGTGATTCTATACAGTTACTCAGTGACCCTCACCCTGAATAAACGGTGACTCTGTACAGTTACACAGTGACTCTCAACCTGAATAATCAGTGACTGAGTACAGTCACACGATGAGTGACCCACAGCCTGAATAAACAGTGACTTCATACAGTTACACAGTGACGCTCACTCTGAATAAACAGTGACACTGTACAGTTACACACTGACTGTCACTCTGAATAATCAGTGACCCTGTAAAGTAACACGATGAGTGACCCGCAGCCTGAATAAACAGTGACTTTGTACAGTTACACAGTTACCCTCACTCTGAATAAAGAGTGACCCTGTACAGTTACACAGTGAGCATCACACTGAATAATCAGTGATTTTGTACAGTTACAAAGTGAGTGCCCCTCACCCTGAATATACAGTGACCATCACCCTCAATAAACAGTGACTCTGTAGAGTTACACAGTGGCCATCACACTAATAATCAGTGACTCTATACAGTTACACAGTGAGTGACCCTCACTCTGAATATACAGTGACTCTGTAGAGTTACACAGTGACCCTCATCCTGAAGAAACAGTGACTATGTACACAGTGACCCTCAGCCTGAATAAATGGTGACTCTGTACATACACAGTGAGTGACCCTCACCATGAATAAACAGTGATTCTGTACAGTTACACAGTGAGTGACACTCACCCTGAATAAACAGTGACTCTGTACAGTTACAGAATGAGTGACCCTCACCCTGAATAAACTGTGACTCTGTACACTTACACAGTGAGTGACCCTCACGCTGAATAAACGCTGACTCTGTGCAGTTACACAGTGACCCTCACCCTGAATAAACTGTGACTCTGTACAGTTACACAATGACCCTCACCCTGAATAAACAGTGACTCTGTACAGTTACACAGTGAAGGCCCCTCAGCCAAAATGAACAGTGACTCTGTACAGTTACACAGTGACGCTCACCCTGAATAAACAGTGACTCTATACAGTTACACAGTGACCCTCACCCTGAATAAACGATGAGTTTGTGCAGTTATACAGTGACACTCACCCTGAGTAAAGAATGACTCTGTACAGTTACACCGTGAGTGACCCTCACCCTGAATAAACAGTGACTCTGTACACTCACACAGTGAGTGACCCTCACCCTGAATTAACTGTGACTCTATACAGTTACACTGTGATCCTCACCCTGAATAAACAGTGACTCTGTACAGTTACACTGTGACTCTCACCCTGAATAAACAGTGATTCTATACAGTTACTCAGTAACCTCGCCCTGAATAAACGGTGACTCTGCACAGTTACACAGTGACCCTCAGCCTGAATAAATGGTGACTCTGTACATACACAGTGAGTGACCCTCACCATGAATAAACAGTGATTCTTTACAGTTACACAGTGAGTGACACTCACCCTGAATAAACGGTGACTCTGTACAGTTACAGAATGAGTGACCCTCACCCTGAATAAACAGTGACTCTCACTCTCAATAAACAGTGACTCTGTAAAGTTACGCAGTGACCTTCACCCTGAATAAACAGTGACTCTGTACACAGTGACCCTCATCCTGAATAAATGATGACTCTGTACATACACAGTGAGTGACCCTCACCCTGAATAAACAATGACTCTGTACAGTTACACAGTGACTCTCACCCTGAATAAACAGTGAATCTGTACAGTTACACAGTGAGTGACACTCACCCTGAATAAACAGTGACTCTGTACAGTTACAGAATGAGTGAACCTCACCCTGAATAAACTGTAACTCTGTAACTTACACAGTAAGTGACCCTCACGCTGAATAAACAGTGACTGTGTACAGTTACACAGTGACCCTCACCCTGAATAAACAGTGACTCTGTACACAGTGACCCTCATCCTGAATAAATGATGACTCTGTACATACACAGTGAGTGACCCTCACACTGAATAAGCAGTGATTCTGTACACTTACACAGTGACTCTCACCCTGAATAAACAGTGACTCTGTACACTTACACAGTGAGTGACACTCACCCTGAATAAACAGTGATTCTGTACACTTACACAGTGAGTGACACTCACCCTGACTAAATAGTGACTGTGTACAGTTACACAGTGAGTGACCCTCACCCTGAATAAACAGTGACTCTGTACACTTACACAGTGAGTGACCCTCACCCTGAATAAACAGTGATTCTGTACACTTACACAGTGAGTGACCCTCACGCTGAATAAACAGTGACTGTGTACAGTTACACAATGACCCTCACCCTGAATACACAGTGACTCTGTACATTTAGACAGTGACCCTCACCCTGAATAAACAGTGACTGTGTACAGTTACACAGCGAGTGACCCTCACCCTGAATAAACGGTGACTCTGTACAGTTACACAGTGAGTGCCCCTCACCCTTAATAAACAGTGACTCTCACTCTCAATGAACAGTGACTCTGTACAGTTACGCGGTGACCATCAGACTGAATAATCAGTGACTCTGTACAGTTACCCAGTGACCCTCAGCCTGAATAAATGGTGACTCTGTACATACACAGTGAGTGACCCGCACCGTGAATAAACAGTGATTCTGTACACTTACACAGTGAGTGACACTCACCCTGAATAAGCGATGACTCTGTGCAGTTACAAAGTGACCCTCACCGTGAATAAACAGTTACTCTGTACAGTTATACAGTGACCCTCACCCTGAATAAACAGTGACTCTATACAGTTACATAGTGACCTTCACCCGGAATAAATGATGACTTTGTGCAGTTATACAGTGACACTCACCCTGAGGAAACAGTGACTGTGTACAGTTACACCGTGAGTGACCCTCACCCTGAATAAACAGTGACTCTGAACACTCACACAGTCAGTGACACTCACTCTGAATTAACAGTGACTCTGTACAGTTACACTGTGATCCTCACCCTGAATAAACAGTGACTCTGTACAGTTACACAGTGACTCTCAACCCGAATAAACAGTGATTCTATAGTTACTCAGTGACCCTCGCCCTGAATAAACGGTGACTCTGTACAGTTACACAGTGACTCTCAACCTGAATAATCAGTGACCGTGTACAGTCACATGATGAGTGACCCACAGCCTGAATAAACAGTGACTTCATACAGTTACACAGTGACGCTCACTCTGAATAAACAGTGACACTGTACAGTTACACACTGACTGTCACTCTGAATAATCAGTGACCCTGTAAAGTAACATGATGAGTGACCCACAGCCTGAATAAACAGTGACTTTGCACAGTTACACAGTTACCCTCACTCTGAATAAACACTGACCCTGTACAGTTACACAGTGAGCATCACACTGAATAATCAGTGATTTTGTACAGTTATACAGTGAGTGCCCCTCACCCTGAATATACAGTGACCATCACCCTCAATAAACAGTGACTCTGTTCAGTTACACAGTGGCCATCACACTAATAATCAGTGACTCTATACAGTTACACAGTGAGTGACCCTCACTCTGAATAAACAGTGATTCTGTAGAGTTACACAGTGACCCTCATCCTGAATAAACAGTGACTCTGTACACAGTGACCCTCAGCCTGAATAAATGGTGAATCTGTACATACACAATGAATGACCCTCACCATGAATAAACAGTGATTCTGTACAGTTACACAGTGAGTGACACTCACCCTGAACAAACAGTGATCCTGTACAGTTACACTGTGATCCTCACCCTGAATAAACAGTGACTCTGTACATTTACACAGTGACCCTCACTCTGAGTAAACAGTGACTGTGTGTACAGTTACTCAGTGACCCTCACCCTGAATAAACGGTGACTCTGTACAGTTACACAGTGACTCTCAACCTGAATAATCTGTGACTGTGTACAGTCACACGATGAGTGACCCACAGACCGAATAAACAGTGACACTGTACAGTTACACACTGACTGTCACTCTGAATAATCAGTGACCCTGTAAAGTAACACGATGAGTGACCCGCAGCCTGAATAAACAGTGACTTTGTACAGTTACACAGTTACCCTCACTCTGAATAAAGAGTGACCCTGTACAGTTACACAGTGAGCATCACACTGTATAATCAGTGATTTTGTACAGTTACAAAGTGAGTGCCCCTCACCCTGAATATACAGTGACCATCACCCTCAATAATCAGTGACTCTATACAGTTACACAGTGAGTGATCCTCACCCTGAATAAACAGTGACTCTGTACAGTTACACTGTGACTCTCACCCTGAATAAACAGTGATTCTATACAGTTACTCAGTAACCCTCGCCCTGAATAAACGGTGACTCTGCACAGTTACACAGTGACCCTCAGCCTGAATAAATGGTGACTCTGTACATACACAGTGAGTGACCCTCACCATGAATAAACAGTGATTCTTTACAGTTACACAGTGAGTGACACTCACCCTGAATAAACGGTGACTCTGTACAGTTACAGAATGAGTGACCCTCACCCTGAATAAACAGTGACTCTCACTCTCAATAAACAGTGACTCTGTAAAGTTACGCAGTGACCTTCACCCTGAATAAACAGTGACTCTGTACACAGTGACCCTCATCCTGAATAAATGATGACTCTGTACATACACAGTGAGTGACCCTCACCCTGAATAAACAATGACTCTGTACAGTTACACAGTGACTCTCACCCTGAATAAACAGTGAATCTGTACAGTTACACAGTGAGTGACACTCACCCTGAATAAACAGTGACTCTGTACAGTTACAGAATGAGTGAACCTCACCCTGAATAAACTGTAACTCTGTAACTTACACAGTAAGTGACCCTCACGCTGAATAAACAGTGACTGTGTACAGTTACACAGTGATCCTCACCCTGAATAAACAGTGACTCTGTACACAGTGACCCTCATCCTGAATAAATGATGACTCTGTACATACACAGTGAGTGACCCTCACACTGAATAAGCAGTGATTCTGTACACTTACACAGTGACTCTCACCCTGAATAAACAGTGACTCTGTACACTTACACAGTGAGTGACACTCACCCTGACTAAATAGTGACTGTGTACAGTTACACAGTGAGTGACCCTCACCCTGAATAAACAGTGACTCTGTACACTTACACAGTGAGTGACCCTCACCCTGAATAAACAGTGATTCTGTACACTTACACAGTGAGTGACCCTCACGCTGAATAAACAGTGACTGTGTACAGTTACACAATGACCCTCACCCTGAATACACAGTGACTCTGTACATTTAGACAGTGACCCTCACCCTGAATAAACAGTGACTGTGTACAGTTACACAGCGAGTGACCCTCACCCTGAATAAACGGTGACTCTGTACAGTTACACAGTGAGTGCCCCTCACCCTTAATAAACAGTGACTCTCACTCTCAATGAACAGTGACTCTGTACAGTTACGCAGTGACCATCAGACTGAATAATCAGTGACTCTGTACAGTTACCCAGTGACCCTCAGCCTGAATAAATGGTGACTCTGTACATACACAGTGAGTGACCCGCACCGTGAATAAACAGTGATTCTGTACACTTACACAGTGAGTGACACTCACCCTGAATAAGCGATGACTCTGTGCAGTTACAAAGTGACCCTCACCGTGAATAAACAGTTACTCTGTACAGTTATACAGTGACCCTCACCCTGAATAAACAGTGACTCTATACAGTTACATAGTGACCTTCACCCTGAATAAATGATGACTTTGTGCAGTTATACAGTGACACTCACCCTGAGGAAACAGTGACTGTGTACAGTTACACCGTGAGTGACCCTCACCCTGAATAAACAGTGACTCTGAACACTCACACAGTCAGTGACACTCACTCTGAATTAACAGTGACTCTGTACAGTTACACTGTGATCCTCACCCTGAATAAACAGTGACTCTGTACAGTTACACAGTGACTCTCAACCCGAATAAACAGTGATTCTATAGTTACTCAGTGACCCTCGCCCTGAATAAACGGTGACTCTGTACAGTTACAAAGTGACTCTCAACCTGAATAATCAGTGACCGTGTACAGTCACATGATGAGTGACCCACAGCCTGAATAAACAGTGACTTCATACAGTTACACAGTGACGCTCACTCTGAATAAACAGTGACACTGTACAGTTGCACACTGACTGTCACTCTGAATAATCAGTGACCCTGTAAAGTAACATGATGAGTGACCCACAGCCTGAATAAACAGTGACTTTGCACAGTTACACAGTTACCCTCACTCTGAATAAACACTGACCCTGTACAGTTACACAGTGAGCATCACACTGAATAATCAGTGATTTTGTACAGTTATACAGTGAGTGCCCCTCACCCTGAATATACAGTGACCATCACCCTCAATAAACAGTGACTCTGTTCAGTTACACAGTGGCCATCACACTAATAATCAGTGACTCTATACAGTTACACAGTGAGTGACCCTCACTCTGAATAAACAGTGATTCTGTAGAGTTACACAGTGACCCTCATCCTGAATAAACAGTGACTCTGTACACAGTGACCCTCAGCCTGAATAAATGGTGAATCTGTACATACACAATGAATGACCCTCACCATGAATAAACAGTGATTCTGTACAGTTACACAGTGAGTGACACTCACCCTGAACAAACAGTGATTCTGTACAGTTACACTGTGATCCTCACCCTGAATAAACAGTGACTCTGTACATTTACACAGTGACCCTCACTCTGAGTAAACAGTGACTCTGTACAGTTACTCAGTGACCCTCACCCTGAATAAACGGTGACTCTGTACAGTTACACAGTGACTCTCAACCTGAATAATCTGTGACTGTGTACAGTCACACGATGAGTGACCCACAGACCGAATAAACAGTGACACTGTACAGTTACACACTGACTGTCACTCTGAATAATCAGTGACCCTGTAAAGTAACACGATGAGTGACCCGCAGCCTGAATAAACAGTGACTTTGTACAGTTACACAGTTACCCTCACTCTGAATAAAGAGTGACCCTGTACAGTTACACAGTGAGCATCACACTGAATAATCAGTGATTTTGTACAGTTACAAAGTGAGTGCCCCTCACCCTGAATATACAGTGACCATCACCCTCAATAATCAGTGACTCTATACAGTTACACAGTGAGTGACCCTCACTCTGAATAAACAGTCACTCTGTAGAGTTACACAGTGACCCTCATCCTGAATAAACAGTGACTCTGTACCATTACACAGTGAGTGACCCACACTCTGAATAAACAGTGACTCTGTACACAGTGACCCTCATCCTGAATAAATGATGACTCTGTACATACACAGTGAGTGACCCTCACCCTGAATAAACAGTGATTCTGTACACTTACACAGTGACTCTCACCCTGAATAAACAGTGACTCTGTACACTTAAACAGTGAGTGACCCTCACCCTGAATAAACAGTGATTCTGTACACTTACACAGTGAGTGACACTCACCCTGACTAAATAGTGACTGTGTACAGTTACACAGTGAGTGACCCTCACCCTCAATAAACTGTGACTCTGTACACTTACACAGTGAGTGACCCTCACGCTGAATAAACAGTGACTTTGTACAGTTACACAGTTACCGTCACTCTGAATAAACAGTGACCCTGTACAGTTAAACAGTGAGCATCACACTGAATAATCAGTGATTTTGTACAGTTACAAAGTGAGTGCCCCTCACCCTGAATATACAGTGACCATCACTCTCAATAAACAGTGACTCTGTACAGTTACACAGTGGCCATCACACTAATAATCAGTGACTCTATACAGTTACACAGTGAGTGACCCTCACTCTGAATAAACAGTGACTCTGTACACAGTGACCCTCAGCCTGAATAAATGGTGACTCTTTACATACGCAGTGAGTGACCCTCACGATGAAGAAACAGTGATTCTGTACAGTTACACAGTGAGTGAGACTCACCCTGAATAAACAGTGACTCTGTACAGTTACATCTTGAGTGACCCTCACCCTGAATAAACAGTGACTCTGCACAGTTACACTGTGATCCTCACCCTGAATAAACAGTGACTCTGTACATTTACACAGTGACCCTCACTCTGAATAAACAGTGACTCTGTACAGTTACTCAGTGACCCTCACCCTGAATAAACGGTGACTCTGTACAGTTACACAGTGACTCTCAACCTGAATAATCTGTGACTGTGTACAGTCACACGATGAGTGACCCACAGACCGAATAAATTGTGACACTGTACAGTTACACACTGACTGTCACTCTGAATAATCAGTGACCCTGTAAAGTAACACGATGAGTGACCCGCAGCCTGAATAAACAGTGACTTTGTACAGTTACACAGTTACCCTCACTCTGAATAAAGAGTGACCCTGTACAGTTACACAGTGAGCATCACACTGAATAATCAGTGATTTTGTACAGTTACAAAGTGAGTGCCCCTCACCCTGAATATACAGTGACCATCACCCTCAATAATCAGTGACTCTATACAGTTACACAGTGAGTGACCCTCACTCTGAATAAACAGTCACTCTGTAGAGTTACACAGTGACCCTCATCCTGAATAAACAGTGACTCTGTACCATTACACAGTGAGTGACCCACACTCTGAATAAACAGTGACTCTGTACACAGTGACCCTCATCCTGAATAAATGATGACTCTGTACATACACAGTGAGTGACCCTCACCCTGAATAAACAGTGATTCTGTACACTTACACAGTGACTCTCACCCTGAATAAACAGTGACTCTGTACACTTAAACAGTGAGTGACCCTCACCCTGAATAAACAGTGATTCTGTACACTTACACAGTGAGTGACACTCACCCTGACTAAATAGTGACTGTGTACAGTTACACAGTGAGTGACCCTCACCCTGAATAAACAGTGACTCTGTACAGTTACACAATGAGTGACCGCACCCTCAATAAACTGTGACTCTGTACACTTACACAGTGAGTGACCCTCACGCTGAATAAACAGTGACTTTGTACAGTTACACAGTTACCGTCACTCTGAATAAACAGTGACCCTGTACAGTTAAACAGTGAGCATCACACTGAATAATCAGTGATTTTGTACAGTTACAAAGTGAGTGCCCCTCACCCTGAATATACAGTGACCATCACTCTCAATAAACAGTGACTCTGTACAGTTACACAGTGGCCATCACACTAATAATCAGTGACTCTATACAGTTACACAGTGAGTGACCCTCACTCTGAATAAACAGTGACTCTGTACACAGTGACCCTCAGCCTGAATAAATGGTGACTCTTTACATACGCAGTGAGTGACCCTCACGATGAAGAAACAGTGATTCTGTACAGTTACACAGTGAGTGAGACTCACCCTGAATAAACAGTGACTCTGTACAGTTACATCTTGAGTGACCCTCACCCTGAATAAACAGTGACTCTGCACAGTTACACTGTGATCCTCACCCTGAATAAACAGTGACTCTGTACATTTACACAGTGACCCTCACTCTGAATAAACAGTGACTCTGTACAGTTACTCAGTGACCCTCACCCTGAATAAACGGTGACTCTGTACAGTTACACAGTGACTCTCAACCTGAATAATCTGTGACTGTGTACAGTCACACGATGAGTGACCCACAGACCGAATAAATTGTGACACTGTACAGTTACACACTGACTGTCACTCTGAATAATCAGTGACCCTGTAAAGTAACACGATGAGTGACCCGCAGCCTGAATAAACAGTGACTTTGTACAGTTACACAGTTACCCTCACTCTGAATAAAGAGTGACCCTGTACAGTTACACAGTGAGCATCACACTGAATAATCAGTGATTTTGTACAGTTACAAAGTGAGTGCCCCTCACCCTGAATATACAGTGACCATCACCCTCAATAATCAGTGACTCTATACAGTTACACAGTGACTGTACAGAGTCACTGTTTATTGAGGGTGATGGTCATTGTATATTCAGGGTGAGGGGCACTCACTGTGTAACTGTACAAAATCACTGATTATTCAGTGTGATGCTCAGTGTGTAACTGTACAGGGTCACTGGTTATTCAGAGTGAGGGTAACTGTGTAACTGTACAAAGTCACTGTTTATTCAGGCTGTGGGTCACTCATCGTGTTACTTTACAGGGTCACTGATTATTCAGAGAGACAGTCAGTGTGTACTGTACAGTGTCACTGTTTATTCAGAGTGAGCGTCACTGTGTAACTGTATGAAGTCACTGTTTATTCAGGCTGTGGGTCACTCATCGTGTGACTGTACACGGTCAGTGATTATTCAGGTTGAGAGTCACTGTGTAACTGTACAGAGTCACCGTTTATTCAGGGCGAGGGTCACTGAGTAACTGTATAGAATCACTGTTTATTCAGGGTTGGGGTCACTGTGTAACTGCACAGAGTGACTGATAATTCAGGGTGAGGATCACAGTGTAACTGTACAGAGTCACTGTTAATTCAAGGTGAGGGTCACTCACTGTGTGAGTGTACAGAATCACTGTTTATTCATAGTGAGGGTCACTCACAGTGTATGTACAGAGTCACCATTTATTCAGGCTGAGGGTCACTGTGTACAGAGTCACTGTTTATTCAGGATGAGGGGCACTGTGTAACTCTACAGAGTCACTGTTTATTCAGAGAGAGGGTCACTCACTGTGTAACTGTATAGAGTCACTGATTATTAGTGTGATGGCCACTGTGTAACTGTACAGAGTCACTGATTATTCAGTGTGATGCTCACTGTGTAACTGTACAGGGTCACTGGTTATTCAGAGTGAGGGTAAATGCGTAACTGTACAAAGTCACTGTTTATTCAGGCTGTGGGTCACTCATCGTGTTACTTTACAGGGTCACTGATTATTCAGAGTGACAGTCAGTGTGTAACTGTACAGTGTCACTTTTATTCAGAGTGAGCGTCACTGAGTAACTGTATGACGTCACTGTTTATTCAGGCTTTTGGTCACTGATCGTGTGACTGTACACAGTCACTCATTATTCAGGTTGAGAGTCACTGTGTAACTGTACAGAGTCACCGTTTATTCAGGGCGAGGGTCACTGAGTAACTGTATAGAATCACTGTTTATTAAGGGTGAGAGTCACTGTGTAACTGCACAGAGTGACTGATAATTCAGGGTGAGGATCACAGTGTAACTGTACAGAGTCACTGTTAATTCAAGGTGAGGGTCACTCACTGTGTGAGTGTACAGAATCACTGTTTATTCATAGTGAGGGTCACTCACAGTGTATGTACAGAGTCACCATTTATTCAGGCTGAGGGTCACTGTGTACAGAGTCACTGTTTATTCAGGATAAGGGGCACTGTGTAACTCTACAGAGTCACTGTTTATTCAGAGAGAGGGTCACTCACTGTGTAACTGTATAGAGTCACTGATTATTAGTGTGATGGCCACTGTGTAACTGTACAGAGTCACTGTTTATTGAGGGTGATGGTCACTGTATATTCAGGGTGAGGGGCACTCACTGTGTAACTGTACAAAATTACTGATTATTCAGTGTGATGCTCACTGTGTAACTGTACAGGGTCACTGGTTATTCAGAGTGAGGGTAAATGCGTAACTGTACAAAGTCACTGTTTATTCAGGCTGTGGGTCACTCATCGTGTTACTTTACAGGGTCACTGATTATTCAGAGTGACAGTCAGTGTGTAACTGTACAGTGTCACTTTTATTCAGAGTGAGCATCACTGAGTAACTGTATGACGTCACTGTTTATTCAGGCTTTTGGTCACTCATCGTGTGACTGTACACAGTCACTGATTATTCAGGTTGAGAGTCACTGTGTAACTGTACAGAGTCACCGTTTATTCAGGGCGAGGGTCACTGAGTAACTGTATAGAATCACTGTTTATTAAGGGTGAGAGTCACTGTGTAACTGTACAGAGTCACTGTTTATTCAGGGTGAGGATCACAGTGTAACTGTACAGGGTCAGTGTTAATTCAGCGTGATGGTCACTTCGTAACTGCAGAGAGTCACTGTTTATTGAGGGTGAGGGTCACTGTTTATTCAGGGTGAGGGGCACTCATGGTCTAACTGTACAGAGTCAAGGTCACTCACTCTGTAACTGTACAGAGTAACTGGTTATTCAGAGTGAGGGTCACTGTGTAACTGTACAAAGTCACTGTTTATTCAGGGTGAGGCTCACTGTGTAACTGTACAGGGTCACTGTTTCTTCAGAGTGAGGGTCAATGTGTAACTGTACAAAGTCACTGTTTATTCAGGGTGAGGGTCACTGTGTAACTGTACGAAGTCACTGTCTAATCAGGCTGTGGGTCACTCATTGTGTGACTGTACACGGTCACTGATTATTCAGAGTGAGGGTCAATGTATAACTGCACAGGGTCACTGTTTATTCAGAGTGTGGGAAACTGTGTAACTGTACAAAGTCACTGATTATTCAGAGTGACGGTCACTGTGTAACTGTACAGGGTCACTGTTTATTCAGTGTGATGCTCACTGTGTAACTGTACAGGGTCACTCTTTATTCAGAGTGAGGGTAACTGTGTAACTGTACAAAGTCACTGTTTATTCAGGCTGTGGGTCACTCATCGTGTTACTTTACAGGGACACTGATTATTCAGAGTGACAGTCAGTGTGTAACTGTACAGTGTCACTGTTTATTCAGAGTGAGCATTACTGTGTAACTGTATGAAGTCACTGTTTATTCAGGCTGTGGGTCACTCATCGTGTGACTGTACACAGTCACTGATTATTCAGGTTAAGAGTCACTGTGTAACTGTACAGAGTCACCGTTTATTCAGGGCGAGGGTCACTGTGTAACTGTACAGAGTCACTGTTTATTCAGGGTGAGGATCACAGTGTAACTGTACAGGGTCACTGTTAATTCAGCGTGATGGTCACTGCGTAACTGTACAGAGTCACTGTTTATTGAGGGTGAGGGTCACTGTTTATTCAGCGTGAGGGGCACTCACGGTCTAACTGTACAGAGTAACTGTTTATTCACAGTGAGGGTCACTGTGTAATGGTAAATGGTCACTGTTTATTCAGAGTGAGCGTCACTGAGTAACTGTATGAACTCACTGATTATTCAGGGTGATGCCCACTGTGTAACTGTACAGGGTCACTCTTTATTCAGAGTGAGGGTAACTGTGTAACTGTACAGAGTCACCATTTATTCAGGGCGAGGGTCACTGAGTAAGTGAATAGATTCACTGTTTATTCAGGGTGCGCTCACTGTGTAACTGTACAGAATCACTATTTATTCAGGGTGAGGATCACAGTGTAACTGTACAGAATCACTGTTAATTCAGGGTGAGGCTCACTCACTGTGTAAGTGTACAGAGTCACTGTTTATTCAGGGTGAGGGTCACTCACTGTGTAACTGTACAGAGTCACTATTTATTCAGGGTGAGTGTCACTCACTGTGTAAGTGTACAGAATCACTGTGTATTCAGGGTGAGGGTCACTGTGTAACTGCACAGAGTTATCGTTTATTCAGGGTGAGGGTCACTGTGTAACTGTACAGAATCACTGTTTATTCAGGGTGAGGGTCACTGTGTAACTGTACAGAGTCACAGTTTATTCAGGGTGAGGGTCACTGTGTAACTGTACAGAGTCACAGTTTATTCAGAGTGAGGGTCACTGTGTAACTGTACAGAGTCACAGTTTATTCAGAGTGAGGGTCACTGTGTAACTGTACAAAGTCACTGTTTATTCAGGCTGTGGGTCACTCATCGTGTTACTTTACAGGGTCACTGATTATTCAGAGTGACAGTCAGTGTGTAACTGTACAGTGTCACGGTTTATTCAGAGTGAACGTCACTATGTAACTGTATGAAGTCACTGTTTATTCAGGCTGTCGGTCACTCATCGTGTGACTGTACACAGTCACTGATTATTCAGGTTGAGAGTCACAGTGTAACTGTACAGAGTCACCGTTTATTCAGGGCGAGGGTCACTGAGTAACTGTATAGGATCACTGTTTATTAAGGGTGAGAGTCACTGTGTAACTGTACAGAGTCACTGTTTATTCAGGGTGAGGATCACAGTGTAAGTGTACAGGGTCAGTGTTAATTCAGCGTGATGGTCACTGCGTAACTGCAGAGAGTCACTGTTTATTGAGTGTGATGTTCACTGTTTATTCAGAGTGAGGGGCACTCACTGTGTAATTGTACAAATTCACTGATTATTCAGGGTGATGCTCACTGTGTAACTGTACAGGGTCACTGTTTATTCAGAATGAGGGTAACTGTGTAACTGTACAAAGTCACTGTTTATTCAGGGTGAGGGTCACTGTGTAACTGTACAAAGTCACTGTTTAATCAGGCTGTGGGTCACTCATTGTGTGACTGTACACGGTCACTGATTATTCAGAGTGAGGTTCACTGTATAACTGCACAGGGTCTCTGTTTATTCAGAATGAGGTTCACTGTGTAACTGTACAAAATCACTGATTATTCAGGGTGATGCTCACTGTGTAACTGTACAGGGTCACTGTTTATTCAGTGTGATGCTCACTGTGTAACTGTACAGGGTCACTGTTTATTCAGAGTGAGGGTAACTGTGTAACTGTATGAAGTCACTGTTTATTCAGGCTGTGGGTCACTCATCGTGTGACTGTACACAGTCACTGATTATTCAGGTTGAGAGTCACTGTGTAACTGTACAGAGTCACTGTTTATTGAGGGTGAGGGTCACTGTTTATTCAGGTTGAGGGGCACTCACGGTCTAACTGTACAGAGTCAACGACTATTCAGTGTGAGGGTCATCACTCTGTAACTGTACAGAGTAACTGTTTATTCAGAGTGAGGATCACTGTGTAACTGTACAAAGTCACTGTTTATTCAGGGTGAGGCTCACTGTTTAACTGTACAGGGTCACTGTTTCTTCAGAGTGAGGGTCACTGTGTAACTGTACAAAGTCACTGTTTATTCAGGGTGAGGGTCACTGTGTAACTGTACAAATTCACTGTTTAATCAGGCTGTGGGTCACTCATTGTGTGACTGTACACGGTCACTGATTATTCAGAGTGAGGTTCACTGTATAACTGCACAGGGTCTCTGTTTATTCAGAATGAGGTTCACTGTGTAACTGTACAAAATCACTGATTATTCAGGGTGATGCTCACTGTGTAACTGTACAGGGTCACTGTTTATTCAGTGTGATGCTCACTGTGTAACTGTACAGGGTCACTGTTTATTCAGAGTGAGGGTAACTGTGTAACTGTACAAAGTCACTGTTTATTCAGGCCGTTGGTCACTCATCATGTTACTTTACAGGGTCACTGGTTATTCAGAGTGACAGTCATTGTGTAACTGTACAGTGTCACTGTTTATTCAGAGTGAGCGTCACTGTGTAACTGTATGAAGTCACTGTTTATTCAGGCTGTGGGTCACTCATCGTGTGACTGTACACAGTCACTGATTATTCAGGTTGAGAGTCACTGTGTAACTGTACAGAGTCACCGTTTATTCAGCGTGATTGTCACTGAGTAACTGTATAGAATCACTGTTTATTAAGGGTGAGAGTCACTGCGTAACTGTACAGAGTCACTGTTTATTGAGGGTGAGGGACACTCACGGTCTAACTGTACAGAGTCAGCTACTATTCAGTGTGAGGGTCACTCACTCTGTAACTGTACAGAGTAACTGTTTATTCAGAGTGAGGGTCACTGTGTAACTGTACAAAGTCACTGTTTATTCAGGGTGAGGCTCACTGTGTAACTGTACAGGGTCACTGTTTCTTCAGAGTGAGGGTCACTGTGTAACTGTACAAAGTCACTGTTTATTCAGGGTGAGGGTCACTGTGTAACTGTATGAAGTCACTGTTTAATCAGGCTGTGGGTCACTCATTGTGTGACTGTACACGGTCACTGATTATTCAGAGTGAGGGTCACTATATAACTGCACAGGGTGACTGTTTATTCAAAGTGAGGTTCACTGTGTAACTGTACAAAATCACTGATTATTCAGGTTGATGCTCACTGTGTAACTGTACAGGGTCACTGTTTATTCAGAGTGTGGGAAACTGTGTAATTGTACAAAGTCACTGATTATTCAGAGTGACGGTTACTGTGTAACTGTACAGGGTCACTGTTTATTCACAGTGAGGGTGACTGTGTAACGGTACAGGGTCACTCTTTATTCAGAGTGAGGGTCACTGTGTAACTGTACAGTGTCACTATTTTTTCAGAGTAAGGGTCACTGTGTACTTGTACAAAATCACTGATTATTCAGGGTGATGCCCACTGTGTAACTGTACAGGGTCACTCTTTATTCAGAGTGAGGGTAACTGTGTAACTGTACAGAGTCACCGTTTATTCAGGGCGAGGGTCACTGAGTAAGTGTATAGATTCACTGTTTATCAGGGTGAGGCTCACTGTGTAACTGTACAGAGTGACTGTTTATTCAGGGTGAGGATCACTCATTCTGTAACTGTACAGAGTCACTGTTTATTCAAAGTGAGAGTCACAGTGTAACTATATGAAGTCACTGTTTATTCAGGCTGTTGGTCACACATCGTGTGACTGTACACGGTCACTGATTATTCAGTTTGAGATTCACTGTGTAACTGTACAGAGTCACCGTTTATTCAGGGCGAGGGTCACTGAGTAACTGAATAGAATGACTGTTTATTCAGGGTGAGAGTCACTGTGTAACTGTACAGAGTCACTGTTTATTCAGGGTTAGGATCACAGTGTAACTGTACAGAGTCACTGTTAATTCAGGATGAGGGTCACTCACTGTGTGAGTGTACAGAGTCACTGTTTATTCTGGGTGATGGTCACTCACGTTGTAACTGTGCAGGGTCACTGTTTATTCAGCGTGATGGTCACTGCGTAACTGTACAGAGTCACTGTTTATTGAGAGTCAGGGTCACTGTTTATTCAGAGTGAGGGTCACTCACTGTGTAACTGTATAGAGTCACTGATTATTAGTGTGATGGCCACTGTGTAACTGTACAGAGTCACTGTTTATTGAGGGTGATGGTCACTGTATACTCAGGGTGCGGGGCACTCATTTTGTAACTGTACAAAATCACTGATTATTCAGTGTGATGCGCACTGTGTAACTGTACAGGGTCACTGGTTATTCAGAGTGAGGGTCACTGTGTAACTGTACAAAGTCACTGTTTATTCAGGCTGTTGGTCACTCATCGTGTGACTGTACACGGTCACTGATTATTCAGGTTGAGAGTCACTGCGTAACTGTACAGAGTCACCGTTTATTCAGGGCGAGGGTCACTGAGTAACTGTATAGAATCACTGTTTATTCAGGGTGAGAGTCTGTGTAACTGTACAGAGTCACTGTTTATTCCGGGTGAGGATCACAGTGTAACTGTACAGCGTCACTGTTAATTCAGGGTCAGGGTCACTCACTGTGTGAGTGTACAGAGTCACTGTTTATTCAGGGTGAGGGTCACTCATTCTGTAACTGTAGAGAGTCACTGTTTATTCAGGGTGAGTGTCACTCACTGTGTAACTGTACAGAATCACTGTTTATTCATGGTGAGGGTCACTCACTGTGTATGTACAGAGGCACCAATTATTCAGGCTGAGGGTCACTGTGTACAGAGTCACTGTTTATTCAGGATGAGGGTCACTGTGTAACTCTACAGAGTCACTGTTTATTCAAAGTGAGGGTCACTCACTGTGTAACTGTATAGAGTCACTGATTATTAGTGTGATGTCCACTGTGTAACTGTACAGAGTCACTGTTTATTGAGGGTGATAGTCACTGTATATTCAGGGTGAGGGGCACTCACTGTGTAACTGTACAAAATCACTGATTATTCTGTGTGATGCTCACTGTGTAACTGTACAGGGTCACTGTTTATTCAGAGTGAGGGTAACTGTGTAACTGTACAAAGTCACTGTTTATTCAGTCTGTGGGTCACTCATCGTGTTACTTTACAGGGTCACAGATTATTCAGAGTGACAGTCAGTGTGTAACTGTACAGTGTCACTGTTTATTCAGAGTGAGCGTCACTGTGTAACTGTATGAAGTCACTGTTTATTCAGGCTGTGGGTCACTCATCGTGTGACTGTACACAGTCACTGATTATTCAGGTTGAGAGTCACAGTGTAACTCTACAGAGTCACCATTTATTCAGGGCGAGGGTCACTGAGTAACTGTATAGAATCACTGTTTATTCAGGGTGAGAGTCACTATGTAACTGTACAGAGTCACTGTTTATTCAGGGAGAGGATCACAGTGTAACTGTACAGGGTCACTGTTAATTCAGCGTGATGGTCACTGCGTAACTGTACAGAGTCACTGTTTATTGAGGGTGAGGGTCACTGTTTATTCAGGGTGAGGGGCACTCACGGTCTAACTGTACAGAGTCAACGTCTATTCAGTTTGAGGGTCACTCACTCTGTAACTGTACAGTGTAACTGTTTATTCAGAGTGAGGGTCACTGTGTAACTGTACAAAGTCACTGTTTCTTCAGGGTGAGGCTCGCTGTGTAACTGTACAGGGTCACTGTTTCTTCAGAGTGAGGGTCACTGTGTAACTGTACAAAATCACTGTTTATTCAGGGTGAGGGTCACTGTGTAACTGTACGAAGTCACTGTTTAATCAGGCTGTGTGTCACTCATTGTGTGACTGTACACGGTCACTGATTATTCAGAGTGAGGGTCACTGTATAACTGCACAGGGTCACTGTTTATTCAGAGTGAGGTTCACTGTGTAACTGTACAAAATCACTGATTATTCAGGGTGATGCTCACTGTGTAGCTGTACAGGGTCACTGTTTTTTCAGAGTAAGGGTCACTGTGTAATTGTACAAAATCACTGATTATTCAGGGTGATGCCCACTGTGTAACTGTACAGGGTCACTCTTTATTCAGAGTTAGGGTAACTGTGTAACTGTACAGAGTCACCGTTTATTCAGGGCGAGGGTCACTGAGTAAGTGTATAGATTCACTGTTTATTCAGGGTGAGGCTCACTGTGTAACTGTACAGAGTCACTGTTTATTCAGGGTGAGGATCACAGTGTAACTGTACAGAATCACTGTTAATTCAGGGTGAGGCTCATTCACTGTGTAACTGTACAGAGTCACTGTTTATTCAGGGTCAGTGTCACTCACTGTGTAAGTGTACAGAATCACTGTGTATTCAGGGTGAGGGTCACTGTGTAACTGCACAGAGTTATCGTTTATTCGGGGTGAGGGTCACTGTGTAACTGTACAGAGTCACTGTTTATTCAGGGTGAGGGTCACTGTGTAACTGTACAGAGTCACAGTTTATTCAGGGTGAGGGTCATTGTGTAACTGCACAGAGTCACCGTTTATTCAGGGTGAGGGTCACTGTGTAACTGTACACAGTCACTGTTTATTCAGCATGTGGGTCACTCACTGTGTAAGTGTACAGAGTCACAGTTTATTCAGGGTGAGGGTCACTCATCCTGTAACTGTACAGAGTCACTGTTTATTCAGAGTGAGCGTCACTGTGTAACTGTATGAAGTCACTGTTTATTCAGGCTGTGGGTCACTCATCGTGTGACTGTACACGGTCACTGATTATTCAGGTTGAGAGTCACTGTGTAACTGTACAGAGTCACCGTTTATTCAGGGCGAGAGTCACTGAGAAACTGTATAGAATCACTGTTTATTCAGGGTGAGAGTCACTATGTAACTGTACAGAGTCACTGTTTATTCAGGGTGTGGGTCACTGTGTAACTGCACAGAGTCATTGCTTATTCAGGGTGAGGGTCACTCACTGTGTCAGTGTACAGAATCACTGTTTGTTCAGGGTGCGGGTTACTCACCGTGTATGTACAGAGTCACCATTTATTCAGGCTGAGGGTCACTGTGTACAGGGTCACTGTTTATTCAGGGTGACGGACACTGTGTAACTGTACAGAGTCACTGTTTATTCAGGGTGAGGGTCATTGTGTAACTGTACAGAGTCACTGTTTATTCAGGGTGAGGATCACTGTGTAACTGCACAGAGTCATCGTTTATTCAGGGTGAGGGTCACTGTGTAACTGTACAGAGTAACAGTTTATTCAGCATGACGGTCACTCACTGTGTAAGTACAGAGTCACCATTTATTCAGCATGAGGGTCACGGTGTAACTGTACAGAGTCACTGTTTATTCAGGGTGAGGGTCACTGTGTAACTATACAGAGTCACTGTTTATTCAGAGTGAGGGTCACTGTGTAACTGTACAGTGTCACTATTTTTTCAGAGTAAGGGTCACTGTGTACTTGTACAAAATCACTGATTATTCAGGGTGATGCCCACTGTGTAACTGTACAGGGTCACTCTTTATTCAGAGTGAGGGTAACTGTGTAACTGTACAGAGTCACCATTTATTCAGGGCGAGGGGCACTGAGTAAGTGTATAGATTCACTGTTTATCAGGGTGAGGCTCACTGTGTAACTGTACAGAGTGACTGTTTATTCAGGGTGAGGATCACTCATTCTGTAACTGTACAGAGTCACTGTTTATTCAAAGTGAGAGTCACAGTGTAACTATATGAAGTCACTGTTTACTCAGGCTGTTGGTCACACATTGTGTGACTGTACACGGTCACTGATTATTCAGTTTGAGATTCACTGTGTAACTGTACACAGTCACCGTTTATTCAGGGCGAGGGTCACTGAGTAACTGAATAGAATGACTGTTTATTCAGGGTGAGAGTCACTGTGTAACTGTACAGAGTCACTGTTTATTCAGGGTGAGGATCACAGTGTAACTGTACAGAGTCACTGTTAATTCAGGATGAGGGTCACTCACTGTGTGAGTGTACAGAGTCACTGTTTATTCAGGGTGATGGTCACTCACGTTGTAACTGTGCAGGGTCACTGTTTATTCAGCGTGATGGTCACTGCGTAACTGTACAGAGTCACTGTTTATTGAGAGTCAGGGTCACTGTTTATTCAGAGTGAGGGTCACTCACTGTGTAACTGTATAGAGTCACTGATTATTAGTGTGATGGCCACTGTGTAACTGTACAGAGTCACTGTTTATTGAGGGTGATGGTCACTGTATACTCAGGGTGCGGGGCACTCATTGTGTAACTGTACAAAATCACTGATTATTCAGTGTGATGCGCACTGTGTAACTGTACAGGGTCACTGGTTATTCAGAGTGAGGGTAACTGTGTAACTGTACAAAGTCACTGTTTATTCAGTCTGTGGGTCACTCATCGTGTTACTTTACAGGGTCACTGATTATTCAGAGTGACAGTCAGTGTGTAACTGTACAGTGTCACTGTTTATTCAGAGTGAGCGTCACTGTGTAACTGTATGAAGTCACTGTTTATTCAGGCTGTGGGTCACTCATCGTGTGACTGTACACAGTCACTGATTATTCAGGTTGAGAGTCACAGTGTAACTCTACAGAGTCACCATTTATTCAGGGCGAGGGTCACTGAGTAACTGTATAGAATCACTGTTTATTCAGGGTGAGAGTCACTATGTAACTGTACAGAGTCACTGTTTATTCAGGGAGAGGATCACAGTGTAACTGTACAGGGTCACTGTTAATTCAGCGTGATGGTCACTGCGTAACTGTACAGAGTCACTGTTTATTGAGGGTGAGGGTCACTGTTTATTCAGGGTGAGGGGCACTCACGGTCTAACTGTACAGAGTCAACGTCTATTCAGTTTGAGGGTCACTCACTCTGTAACTGTACAGTGTAACTGTTTATTCAGAGTGAGGGTCACTGTGTAACTGTACAAAGTCACTGTTTCTTCAGGGTGAGGCTCGCTGTGTAACTGTACAGGGTCACTGTTTCTTCAGAGTGAGGGTCACTGTGTAACTGTACAAAATCACTGTTTATTCAGGGTGAGGGTCACTGTGTAACTGTACGAAGTCACTGTTTAATCAGGCTGTGTGTCACTCATTGTGTGACTGTACACGGTCACTGATTATTCAGAGTGAGGGTCACTGTATAACTGCACAGGGTCACTGTTTATTCAGAGTGAGGTTCACTGTGTAACTGTACAAAATCACTGATTATTCAGGGTGATGCTCACTGTGTAGCTGTACAGGGTCACTGTTTTTTCAGAGTAAGGGTCACTGTGTAATTGTACAAAATCACTGATTATTCAGGGTGATGCCCACTGTGTAACTGTACAGGGTCACTCTTTATTCAGAGTGAGGGTAACTGTGTAACTGTACAGAGTCACCGTTTATTCAGGGTGCGCTCACTGTGTAACTGTACAGAATCACTATTTATTCAGGGTGAGGATCACAGTGTAACTGTACAGAATCACTGTTAATTCAGGGTGAGGCTCACTCACTGTGTAAGTGTACAGAGTCACTGTTTATTCAGGGTGAGGGTCACTCACTGTGTAACTGTACAGAGTCACTATTTATTCAGGGTGAGTGTCACTCACTGTGTAAGTGTACAGAATCACTGTGTATTCAGGGTGAGGGTCACTGTGTAACTGCACAGAGTTATCGTTTATTCAGGGTGAGGGTCACTGTGTAACTGTACAGAGTCACAGTTTATTCAGAGTGAGGGTCACTGTGTAACTGTACAAAGTCACTGTTTATTCAAGCTGTGGGTCACTCATCGTGTTACTTTACAGGGTCACTGATTATTCAGAGTGACAGTCAGTGTGTAACTGTACAGTGTCACGGTTTATTCAGAGTGAACGTCACTATGTAACTGTATGAAGTCACTGTTTATTCAGGCTGTCGGTCACTCATCGTGTGACTGTACACAGTCACTGATTATTCAGGTTGAGAGTCACAGTGTAACTGTACAGAGTCACCGTTTATTCAGGGCGAGGGTCACTGAGTAACTGTATAGGATCACTGTTTATTAAGGGTGAGAGTCACTGTGTAACTGTACAGAGTCACTGTTTATTCAGGGTGAGGATCACAGTGTAAGTGTACAGGGTCAGTGTTAATTCAGCGTGATGGTCACTGCGTAACTGCAGAGAGTCACTGTTTATTGAGTGTGATGTTCACTGTTTATTCAGAGTGAGGGGCACTCACTGTGTAATTGTACAAATTCACTGATTATTCAGGGTGATGCTCACTGTGTAACTGTACAGGGTCACTGTTTATTCAGAATGAGGGTAACTGTGTAACTGTACAAAGTCACTGTTTATTCAGGGTGAGGGTCACTGTGTAACTGTACAAAGTCACTGTTTAATCAGGCTGTGGGTCACTCATTGTGTGACTGTACACGGTCACTGATTATTCAGAGTGAGGTTCACTGTATAACTGCACAGGGTCTCTGTTTATTCAGAATGAGGTTCACTGTGTAACTGTACAAAATCACTGATTATTCAGGGTGATGCTCACTGTGTAACTGTACAGGGTCACTGTTTATTCAGTGTGATGCTCACTGTGTAACTGTACAGGGTCACTGTTTATTCAGAGTGAGGGTAACTGTGTAACTGTATGAAGTCACTGTTTATTCAGGCTGTGGGTCACTCATCGTGTGACTGTACACAGTCACTGATTATTCAGGTTGAGAGTCACTGTGTAACTGTACAGAGTCACTGTTTATTGAGGGTGAGGGTCACTGTTTATTCAGGTTGAGGGGCACTCACGGTCTAACTGTACAGAGTCAACGACTATTCAGTGTGAGGGTCATCACTCTGTAACTGTACACAGTAACTGTTTATTCAGAGTGAGGATCACTGTGTAACTGTACAAAGTCACTGTTTATTCAGGGTGAGGCTCACTGTTTAACTGTACAGGGTCACTGTTTCTTCAGAGTGAGGGTCACTGTGTAACTGTACAAAGTCACTGTTTATTCAGGGTGAGGGTCACTGTGTAACTGTACAAAGTCACTGTTTAATCAGGCTGTGGGTCACTCATTGTGTGACTGTACACGGTCACTGATTATTCAGAGTGAGGTTCACTGTATAACTGCACAGGGTCTCTGTTTATTCAGAATGAGGTTCACTGTGTAACTGTACAAAATCACTGATTATTCAGGGTGATGCTCACTGTGTAACTGTACAGGGTCACTGTTTATTCAGTGTGATGCTCACTGTGTAACTGTACAAAGTCACTGTTTATTCAGGCCGTTGGTCACTCATCATGTTACTTTACAGGGTCACTGGTTATTCAGAGTGACAGTCAGTGTGTAACTGTACAGTGTCACTGTTTATTCAGAGTGAGCGTCACTGTGTAACTGTATGAAGTCACTGTTTATTCAGGCTGTGGGTCACTCATCGTGTGACTGTACACAGTCACTGATTATTCAGGTTGAGAGTCACTGTGTAACTGTACAGAGTCACCGTTTATTCAGCGTGATTGTCACTGAGTAACTGTATAGAATCACTGTTTATTAAGGGTGAGAGTCACTGCGTAACTGTACAGAGTCACTGTTTATTGAGGGTGAGGGACACTCACGGTCTAACTGTACAGAGTCAGCTACTATTCAGTGTGAGGGTCACTCACTCTGTAACTGTACAGAGTAACTGTTTATTCAGAGTGAGGGTCACTGTGTAACTGTACAAAGTCACTGTTTATTCAGGGTGAGGCTCACTGTGTAACTGTACAGGGTCACTGTTTCTTCAGAGTGAGGGTCACTGTGTAACTGTACAAAGTCACTGTTTATTCAGGGTGAGGGTCACTGTGTAACTGTATGAAGTCACTGTTTAATCAGGCTGTGGGTCACTCATTGTGTGACTGTACACGGTCACTGATTATTCAGAGTGAGGGTCACTGTATAACTGCACAGGGTGACTGTTTATTCAAAGTGAGGTTCACTGTGTAACTGTACAAAATCACTGATTATTCAGGTTGATGCTCACTGTGTAACTGTACAGGGTCACTGTTTATTCAGAGTGTGGGAAACTGTGTAATTGTACAAAGTCACTGATTATTCAGAGTGACGGTTACTGTGTAACTGTACAGGGTCACTGTTTATTCACAGTGAGGGTGACTGTGTAACGGTACAGGGTCACTCTTTATTCAGAGTGAGGGTCACTGTGTAACTGTACAGTGTCACTATTTTTTCAGAGTAAGGGTCACTGTGTACTTGTACAAAATCACTGATTATTCAGGGTGATGCCCACTGTGTAACTGTACAGGGTCACTCTTTATTCAGAGTGAGGGTAACTGTGTAACTGTACAGAGTCACCGTTTATTCAGGGCGAGGGTCACTGAGTAAGTGTATAGATTCACTGTTTATCAGGGTGAGGCTCACTGTGTAACTGTACAGAGTGACTGTTTATTCAGGGTGAGGATCACTCATTCTGTAACTGTACAGAGTCACTGTTTATTCAAAGTGAGAGTCACAGTGTAACTATATGAAGTCACTGTTTATTCAGGCTGTTGGTCACACATCGTGTGACTGTACACGGTCACTGATTATTCAGTTTGAGATTCACTGTGTAACTGTACAGAGTCACCGTTTATTCAGGGCGAGGGTCACTGAGTAACTGAATAGAATGACTGTTTATTCAGGGTGAGAGTCACTGTGTAACTGTACAGAGTCACTGTTTATTCAGGGTTAGGATCACAGTGTAACTGTACAGAGTCACTGTTAATTCAGGATGAGGGTCACTCACTGTGTGAGTGTACAGAGTCACTGTTTATTCTGGGTGATGGTCACTCACGTTGTAACTGTGCAGGGTCACTGTTTATTCAGCGTGATGGTCACTGCGTAACTGTACAGAGTCACTGTTTATTGAGAGTCAGGGTCACTGTTTATTCAGAGTGAGGGTCACTCACTGTGTAACTGTATAGAGTCACTGATTATTAGTGTGATGGCCACTGTGTAACTGTACAGAGTCACTGTTTATTGAGGGTGATGGTCACTGTATACTCAGGGTGCGGGGCACTCATTTTGTAACTGTACAAAATCACTGATTATTCAGTGTGATGCGCACTGTGTAACTGTACAGGGTCACTGGTTATTCAGAGTGAGGGTCACTGTGTAACTGTACAAAGTCACTGTTTATTCAGGCTGTTGGTCACTCATCGTGTGACTGTACACGGTCACTGATTATTCAGGTTGAGAGTCACTGCGTAACTGTACAGAGTCACCGTTTATTCAGGGCGAGGGTCACTGAGTAACTGTATAGAATCACTGTTTATTCAGGGTGAGAGTCTGTGTAACTGTACAGAGTCACTGTTTATTCCGGGTGAGGATCACAGTGTAACTGTACAGCGTCACTGTTAATTCAGGGTCAGAGTCACTCACTGTGTGAGTGTACAGAGTCACTGTTTATTCAGTCTGTGGGTCACTCATCGTGTTACTTTACAGGGTCACAGATTATTCAGAGTGACAGTCAGTGTGTAACTGTACAGTGTCACTGTTTATTCAGAGTGAGCGTCACTGTGTAACTGTATGAAGTCACTGTTTATTCAGGCTGTGGGTCACTCATCGTGTGACTGTACACAGTCACTGATTATTCAGGTTGAGAGTCACAGTGTAACTCTACAGAGTCACCATTTATTCAGGGCGAGGGTCACTGAGTAACTGTATAGAATCACTGTTTATTCAGGGTGAGAGTCACTATGTAACTGTACAGAGTCACTGTTTATTCAGGGAGAGGATCACAGTGTAACTGTACAGGGTCACTGTTAATTCAGCGTGATGGTCACTGCGTAACTGTACAGAGTCACTGTTTATTGAGGGTGAGGGTCACTGTTTATTCAGGGTGAGGGGCACTTACGGTCTAACTGTACAGAGTCAACGTCTATTCAGTTTGAGGGTCACTCACTCTGTAACTGTACAGTGTAACTGTTTATTCAGAGTGAGGGTCACTGTGTAACTGTACAAAGTCACTGTTTCTTCAGGGTGAGGCTCGCTGTGTAACTGTACAGGGTCACTGTTTCTTCAGAGTGAGGGTCACTGTGTAACTGTACAAAATCACTGTTTATTCAGGGTGAGGGTCACTGTGTAACTGTACGAAGTCACTGTTTAATCAGGCTGTGTGTCACTCATTGTGTGACTGTACACGGTCACTGATTATTCAGAGTGAGGGTCACTGTATAACTGCACAGGGTCACTGTTTATTCAGAGTGAGGTTCACTGTGTAACTGTACAAAATCACTGATTATTCAGGGTGATGCTCACTGTGTAGCTGTACAGGGTCACTGTTTTTTCAGAGTAAGGGTCACTGTGTAATTGTACAAAATCACTGATTATTCAGGGTGATGCCCACTGTGTAACTGTACAGGGTCACTCTTTATTCAGAGTGAGGGTAACTGTGTAACTGTACAGAGTCACCGTTTATTCAGGGCGAGGGTCACTGAGTAAGTGTATAGATTCACTGTTTATTCAGGGTGAGGCTCACTGTGTAACTGTACAGAGTCACTGTTTATTCAGGGTGAGGATCACAGTGTAACTGTACAGAATCACTGTTAATTCAGGGTGAGGCTCATTCACTGTGTAACTGTACAGAGTCACTGTTTATTCAGGGTCAGTGTCACTCACTGTGTAAGTGTACAGAATCACTGTGTATTCAGGGTGAGGGTCACTGTGTAACTGCACAGAGTTATCGTTTATTCGGGGTGAGGGTCACTGTGTAACTGTACAGAGTCACTGTTTATTCAGGGTGAGGGTCACTGTGTAACTGTACAGAGTCACAGTTTATTCAGGGTGAGGGTCATTGTGTAACTGCACAGAGTCACCGTTTATTCAGGGTGAGGGTCACTGTGTAACTGTACACAGTCACTGTTTATTCAGCATGTGGGTCACTCACTGTGTAAGTGTACAGAGTCACAGTTTATTCAGGGTGAGGGTCACTCATCCTGTAACTGTACAGAGTCACTGTTTATTCAGAGTGAGCGTCACTGTGTAACTGTATGAAGTCACTGTTTATTCAGGCTGTGGGTCACTCATCGTGTGACTGTACACGGTCACTGATTATTCAGGTTGAGAGTCACTGTGTAACTGTACAGAGTCACCGTTTATTCAGGGCGAGGGTCACTGAGAAACTGTATAGAATCACTGTTTATTCAGGGTGAGAGTCACTATGTAACTGTACAGAGTCACTGTTTATTCAGGGTGTGGGTCACTGTGTAACTGCACAGAGTCATCGCTTATTCAGGGTGAGGGTCACTCACTGTGTCAGTGTACAGAATCACTGTTTGTTCAGGGTGCGGGTTACTCACTGTGTATGTACAGAGTCACCATTTATTCAGGCTGAGGGTCACTGTGTACAGAGTCACTGTTTATTCAGGGTGACGGTCACTGTGTAACTGTACAGAGTCACTGTTTATTCAGGGTGAGGATCATTGTGTAACTGTACAGAGTCACTGTTTATTCAGGGTGAGGATCACTGTGTAACTGCACAGAGTCATCGTTTATTCAGGGTGAGGGTCACTGTGTAACTGTACAGAGTAACAGTTTATTCAGCATGACGGTCACTCACTGTGTAAGTACAGAGTCACCATTTATTCAGCATGAGGGTCACGGTGTAACTGTACAGAGTCACTGTTTATTCAGGGTGAGGGTCACTGTGTAACTATACAGAGTCACTGTTTATTCAGAGTGAGGGTCACTGTGTAACTGTACAGTGTCACTATTTTTTCAGAGTAAGGGTCACTGTGTACTTGTACAAAATCACTGATTATTCAGGGTGATGCCCACTGTGTAACTGTACAGGGTCACTCTTTATTCAGAGTGAGGGTAACTGTGTAACTGTACAGAGTCACCGTTTATTCAGGGCGAGGGGCACTGAGTAAGTGTATAGATTCACTGTTTATCAGGGTGAGGCTCACTGTGTAACTGTACAGAGTGACTGTTTATTCAGGGTGAGGATCACTCATTCTGTAACTGTACAGAGTCACTGTTTATTCAAAGTGAGAGTCACAGTGTAACTATATGAAGTCACTGTTTACTCAGGCTGTTGGTCACACATTGTGTGACTGTACACGGTCACTGATTATTCAGTTTGAGATTCACTGTGTAACTGTACACAGTCACCGTTTATTCAGGGCGAGGGTCACTGAGTAACTGAATAGAATGACTGTTTATTCAGGGTGAGAGTCACTGTGTAACTGTACAGAGTCACTGTTTATTCAGGGTGAGGATCACAGTGTAACTGTACAGAGTCACTGTTAATTCAGGATGAGGGTCACTCACTGTGTGAGTGTACAGAGTCACTGTTTATTCAGGGTGATGGTCACTCACGTTGTAACTGTGCAGGGTCACTGTTTATTCAGCGTGATGGTCACTGCGTAACTGTACAGAGTCACTGTTTATTGAGAGTCAGGGTCACTGTTTATTCAGAGTGAGGGTCACTCACTGTGTAACTGTATAGAGTCACTGATTATTAGTGTGATGGCCACTGTGTAACTGTACAGAGTCACTGTTTATTGAGGGTGATGGTCACTGTATACTCAGGGTGCGGGGCACTCATTGTGTAACTGTACAAAATCACTGATTATTCAGTGTGATGCGCACTGTGTAACTGTACAGGGTCACTGGTTATTCAGAGTGAGGGTAACTGTGTAACTGTACAAAGTCACTGTTTATTCAGTCTGTGGGTCACTCATCGTGTTACTTTACAGGGTCACTGATTATTCAGAGTGACAGTCAGTGTGTAACTGTACAGTGTCACTGTTTATTCAGAGTGAGCGTCACTGTGTAACTGTATGAAGTCACTGTTTATTCAGGCTGTGGGTCACTCATCGTGTGACTGTACACAGTCACTGATTATTCAGGTTGAGAGTCACAGTGTAACTCTACAGAGTCACCATTTATTCAGGGCGAGGGTCACTGAGTAACTGTATAGAATCACTGTTTATTCAGGGTGAGAGTCACTATGTAACTGTACAGAGTCACTGTTTATTCAGGGAGTGGATCACAGTGTAACTGTACAGGGTCACTGTTAATTCAGCGTGATGGTCACTGCGTAACTGTACAGAGTCACTGTTTATTGAGGGTGAGGGTCACTGTTTATTCAGGGTGAGGGGCACTCACGGTCTAACTGTACAGAGTCAACGTCTATTCAGTTTGAGGGTCACTCACTCTGTAACTGTACAGTGTAACTGTTTATTCAGAGTGAGGGTCACTGTGTAACTGTACAAAGTCACTGTTTCTTCAGGGTGAGGCTCGCTGTGTAACTGTACAGGGTCACTGTTTCTTCAGAGTGAGGGTCACTGTGTAACTGTACAAAATCACTGTTTATTCAGGGTGAGGGTCACTGTGTAACTGTACGAAGTCACTGTTTAATCAGGCTGTGTGTCACTCATTGTGTGACTGTACACGGTCACTGATTATTCAGAGTGAGGGTCACTGTATAACTGCACAGGGTCACTGTTTATTCAGAGTGAGGTTCACTGTGTAACTGTACAAAATCACTGATTATTCAGGGTGATGCTCACTGTGTAGCTGTACAGGGTCACTGTTTTTTCAGAGTAAGGGTCACTGTGTAATTGTACAAAATCACTGATTATTCAGGGTGATGCCCACTGTGTAACTGTACAGGGTCACTCTTTATTCAGAGTGAGGGTAACTGTGTAACTGTACAGAGTCACCGTTTATTCAGGGTGAGGGTCACTGAGTAAGTGTATAGATTCACTGTTTATTCAGGGTGAGGATCACAGTGTAACTGTACAGAATCACTGTTAATTCAGGGTGAGGCTCATTCACTGTGTAACTGTACAGAGTCACTGTTTATTCAGGGTCAGTGTCACTCACTGTGTAAGTGTACAGAATCACTGTGTATTCAGGGTGAGGGTCACTGTGTAACTGTACAGAGTCACAGTTTATTCAGGGTGAGGGTCACTGTGTAACTGCACAGAGTCACCGTTTATTCAGGGTGAGGGTCACTGTGTAACTGTACACAGTCACTGTTTATTCAGCATGTGGGTCACTCACTGTGTAAGTGTACAGAGTCACAGTTTATTCACGGTGAGGGTCACTCATTCTGTAACTGTACAGAGTCACTGTTTATTCAGAGTGAGCGTCACTGTGTAACTGTATGAAGTCACTGTTTATTCAGGCTGTGGGTCACTCATCGTGTGACTGTACACAGTCACTGATTATTGAGGTTGAGAGTCACTGTGTAACTGTACAGAGTCACCGTTTATTCAGGGCGAGGGTCACTGAGTAACTGTATAGAATCACTGTTTATTCAGGGTGAGAGTCACTTTGTAACTGTACAGAGTCACTGTTTATTCAGGGTGTGGGTCACTGTGTAACTGCACAGAGTCATCGCTTATTCAGGGTGAGGGTCACTCACTGTGTCAGTGTACAGAATCACTGTTTGTTCAGGGTGCGGGTTACTCACTGTGTATGTACAGAGTCACCATTTATTCAGGCTGAGGGTCACTGTGTACAGGGTCACTGTTTATTCAGGATGAGGGTCACTCACTGTGTAACTGCACAGAGTCACTGTTTATTCAGGGTGACGGTCAGTGTGTAACTGTACAGAGTCACTGTTTATTCAGGGTGAGGGTCATTGTGTAACTGTACAGAGTCACTGTTTATTCAGGGTGAGGATCACTGTGTAACTGCACAGAGTCATCGTTTATTCAGGGTGAGGGTCACTGTGTAACTGTACAGAGTAACAGTTTATTCAGCATGAGGGTCACTCACTGTGTAAGTACAGAGTCACCATTTATTCAGAATGAGGGTCACGGTGTAACTGTACAGAGTCACTGTTTATTCAGGGTGAGGGTCACTGTGTAACTATACAGAGTCACTGTTTATTCAGGGTGAGGGTCACTCACTGTGTAAGTGTACAGATTCACTGTTTATTCAGGGTGAGGGTCACTCACTGTGTATGTACAGAGTCATCATTTATTCAGGATGAGCTTCACTGTGTACAGAGTCACTGTTTATTCAGAGTGGGGGTCACTGTGTAACTGCACAGAGTCACTGATTATTCAGTGTGATGGTCAAAGCGTAACTTTACAGAGTCACTGTTTATTGAGGGAGAGAGTCACTGTTTATTCAGGGTGAGGGTCACTGTGTAACTGCACAGAGTCACTGTTTATTCAGGGTGAGGATCACTGTGTAACTGTACACAGTCAGTGTTTATTCAGCGTGAGGTTCACTCACTGTGTAAGTGTACAGAGTCACAGTTTATTCAGGTTGAGGGTCACTCATTCTGTAACTGTACAGAGTCACTGTTTATTCAGGGTGAGTGTCACTCACTGTGTAACTGTACAGAATCACTGTTTATTCATGGTGAGGGTCACTCACTGTGTAACTGTACAGAATCACTGTTTATTCATGGTGAGGGTCACTCACTGTGTATGTACAGAGTCACCATTTATTCAGGCTGAGGGTCACTGTGTACAGAGTCACTGTTTATTCAGGATGAGGGTCACTGTGTAACTCTACAGAGTCACTGTTTATTCAGAGAGAGGGTCACTCACTGTGTAACTGTATAGAGTCACTGATTATTAGTGTGATGGCCACTGTGTAACTGTACAGAGTCACTGTTTATTGAGGGTGATGGTCACTGTATATTCAGTGTGAGGGGCACTCACTGTGTAACTGTACAAAATTACAGTGATGGTCACTGTATATTCAGTGTGATGCTCACTGTGTAACTGTACAGGGTCACTGGTTATTCAGAGTGAGGGTCACTATGTAACTGTACAAAGTCACTGTTTATTCAGGCTATGAGTCACTCATCGTGTGACTGTACACGGTCACTGATTATTCAGGTTGAGAGTCACTGTGTAACTGTACAGAGTCACCGTTTATTCAGGGCGAGGGTCACTGAGTAACTGTATAGAATCACTGTTTATTCAGGGTGAGAGTCAATCTGTACCTGTACAGAGACACTGTTTATTCATTGTGAGGATCACAGTGTAATTGTACAGAGACACAGTTAATTCAGTGTGAGGGTCACTCACTGTGTGAGTGTACAGAGTCACTGTTTATTCAGGGTGATGGTCACTCACGGTGTAACTGTACAGGGTCACTGTTTACTCAGGGTGAGTGTCACTGTATAACTGCACAAAGTCATCGTTTATTCAGGGTGAGGGAAACTGTGTAACTGTGTTTATTCAGGATGAGGGTCACTGTGTAACTGTACAGAGTCACTGTTTATTTTGGCTGAGGGGCCTTCACTGTGTAACTGTACAGAGTCACTGTTTATTCAGGGTGAGGGTCACTCACTGTGCAACGGCAGAGAATCACTGTTTATTCAGGGTGAGGGTCACTGTGTAACTGTAGAGGGTCACTGTTTATTCAGCGTGATGGTCACTGCGTAACTGTACAGAGTCACTGTTTATTGAGGGTGAGGGTCACTGTTTATGCAGAGTGAGGGTCACTCACTGTGTAACTGTATAGAGTCACTGATTATTAGTGTGATGGCCACTGTGTAACTGTACAGAGTCACTGTTTATTGAGGGTGATGGTCACTGTATATTCAGGGTGAGGGGCACTCACTGTGTAACTGTACAAAATTACTGATTATTCAGTGTGATGCTCACTGTGTAACTGTACAGGGTCACTGGTTATTCAGAGTGAGGGTAACTGTGTAACTGTACAAAGTCACTGTTTATTCAGGCTGTGGGTCCCTAATCGTGTTACTTTACAGGGTCACTGATTATTCAGAGTGACAGTCAGTGTGTAACTGTACAGTGTCACTGTTTATTCAGAGTGAGCGTCACTGTGTAACTGTATGAAGTCACTGTTTATTCAGGCTGTGGGTCACTCATCGTGTGACTGTACACAGTCACTGATTATGCAGATTGAGAGTCACTGTGTAACTGTACAGAGTCACCGTTTATTCAGGGCGAGGGTCACTGAGTAACTGTATAGAATCACTGTTTATTCAGGGTGAGAGTCACTGTGTAACTGTACAGAGTCACTGTTTATTCAGGGTGAGGATCACAGTGTAACTGTATAGAGTCACTGTTTATTCAGGGTGAGGGTCATTGTGTAACTGTACAGAGTCAATGTTTATTCAGGGTGAGGGTCACTTTGTCCCTGCACAGAGTTATCGCTTATTCAGGGTGAGTGTCACTCACTGTGTAAGTGTACAGAATCACTGTTTATTCAGGGTGCTGGTCACTCACTGTGTATGTACAGAGTCACCATTTATTCAGGCTGAGGGTCACTGTGTAACTGTACAGAGTCACTGATTATTCAGTGTGATGGTCACTGCGTAACTGTACAGAGTCACTGTTTATTGAGGGTGAGAGTCACTGTTTATTAAGGGTGAGGGGCACTCACTGTGTAACTGTACAGAGTTACCGTATATTCAGGGTGAGGGTCACTCACTGTATATCTGTACAGAGTCACTGTTTATTCAGGGTGAGGGTCACTGTGTAACCATATGGAGTCACTGTGTATTCAGGGTGAGGGTCACTCACTGTGTAAGTGTACAGAGTGACTGTTTGTTCAGGGTGAGCGTCACTGTATAACTCTACACAGTTACTGTTTACTCAGCGTGAGGGTCACTCACTGTGTAAGTGTACAGAGTCACAGTTTATTCAGGGTGACGGTCAGTGTGTAACTGTACAGAGTCACTGTTTATTCAGGGTGAGGGTCATTGTGTAACTGTACAGAGTCACTGTTTATTCAGGGTGAGGATCACTGTGTAACTGCACAGAGTCATCGTTTATTCAGGGTGAGGGTCACTGTGTAACTGTACAGAGTAACAGTTTATTCAGCATGAGGGTCACTCACTGTGTAAGTACAGAGTCACCATTTATTCAGAATGAGGGTCACGGTGTAACTGTACAGAGTCACTGTTTATTCAGGGTGAGGGTCACTGTGTAACTATACAGAGTCACTGTTTATTCAGGGTGAGGGTCACTCACTGTGTAAGTGTACAGATTCACTGTTTATTCAGGGTGAGGGTCACTCACTGTGTATGTACAGAGTCATCATTTATTCAGGATGAGCTTCACTGTGTACAGAGTCACTGTTTATTCAGAGTGGGGGTCACTGTGTAACTGCACAGAGTCACTGATTATTCAGTGTGATGGTCAAAGCGTAACTTTACAGAGTCACTGTTTATTGAGGGAGAGAGTCACTGTTTATTCAGGGTGAGGGTCACTGTGTAACTGCACAGAGTCACTGTTTATTCAGGGTGAGGATCACTGTGTAACTGTACACAGTCAGTGTTTATTCAGCGTGAGGTTCACTCACTGTGTAAGTGTACAGAGTCACAGTTTATTCAGGTTGAGGGTCACTCATTCTGTAACTGTACAGAGTCACTGTTTATTCAGGGTGAGTGTCACTCACTGTGTAACTGTACAGAATCACTGTTTATTCATGGTGAGGGTCACTCACTGTGTAACTGTACAGAATCACTGTTTATTCATGGTGAGGGTCACTCACTGTGTATGTACAGAGTCACCATTTATTCAGGCTGAGGGTCACTGTGTACAGAGTCACTGTTTATTCAGGATGAGGGTCACTGTGTAACTCTACAGAGTCACTGTTTATTCAGAGAGAGGGTCACTCACTGTGTAACTGTATAGAGTCACTGATTATTAGTGTGATGGCCACTGTGTAACTGTACAGAGTCACTGTTTATTGAGGGTGATGGTCACTGTATATTCAGTGTGAGGGGCACTCACTGTGTAACTGTACAAAATTACAGTGATGGTCACTGTATATTCAGTGTGATGCTCACTGTGTAACTGTACAGGGTCACTGGTTATTCAGAGTGAGGGTCACTATGTAACTGTACAAAGTCACTGTTTATTCAGGCTATGAGTCACTCATCGTGTGACTGTACACGGTCACTGATTATTCAGGTTGAGAGTCACTGTGTAACTGTACAGAGTCACCGTTTATTCAGGGCGAGGGTCACTGAGTAACTGTATAGAATCACTGTTTATTCAGGGTGAGAGTCAATCTGTACCTGTACAGAGACACTGTTTATTCATTGTGAGGATCACAGTGTAATTGTACAGAGACACAGTTAATTCAGTGTGAGGGTCACTCACTGTGTGAGTGTACAGAGTCACTGTTTATTCAGGGTGATGGTCACTCACGGTGTAACTGTACAGGGTCACTGTTTACTCAGGGTGAGTGTCACTGTATAACTGCACAAAGTCATCGTTTATTCAGGGTGAGGGAAACTGTGTAACTGTGTTTATTCAGGATGAGGGTCACTGTGTAACTGTACAGAGTCACTGTTTATTTTGGCTGAGGGGCCTTCACTGTGTAACTGTACAGAGTCACTGTTTATTCAGGGTGAGGGTCACTCACTGTGCAACGGCAGAGAATCACTGTTTATTCAGGGTGAGGGTCACTGTGTAACTGTAGAGGGTCACTGTTTATTCAGCGTGATGGTCACTGCGTAACTGTACAGAGTCACTGTTTATTGAGGGTGAGGGTCACTGTTTATGCAGAGTGAGGGTCACTCACTGTGTAACTGTATAGAGTCACTGATTATTAGTGTGATGGCCACTGTGTAACTGTACAGAGTCACTGTTTATTGAGGGTGATGGTCACTGTATATTCAGGGTGAGGGGCACTCACTGTGTAACTGTACAAAATTACTGATTATTCAGTGTGATGCTCACTGTGTAACTGTACAGGGTCACTGGTTATTCAGAGTGAGGGTAACTGTGTAACTGTACAAAGTCACTGTTTATTCAGGCTGTGGGTCCCTAATCGTGTTACTTTACAGGGTCACTGATTATTCAGAGTGACAGTCAGTGTGTAACTGTACAGTGTCACTGTTTATTCAGAGTGAGCGTCACTGTGTAACTGTATGAAGTCACTGTTTATTCAGGCTGTGGGTCACTCATCGTGTGACTGTACACAGTCACTGATTATGCAGATTGAGAGTCACTGTGTAACTGTACAGAGTCACCGTTTATTCAGGGCGAGGGTCACTGAGTAACTGTATAGAATCACTGTTTATTCAGGGTGAGAGTCACTGTGTAACTGTACAGAGTCACTGTTTATTCAGGGTGAGGATCACAGTGTAACTGTATAGAGTCACTGTTTATTCAGGGTGAGGGTCATTGTGTAACTGTACAGAGTCAATGTTTATTCAGGGTGAGGGTCACTTTGTCCCTGCACAGAGTTATCGCTTATTCAGGGTGAGTGTCACTCACTGTGTAAGTGTACAGAATCACTGTTTATTCAGGGTGCTGGTCACTCACTGTGTATGTACAGAGTCACCATTTATTCAGGCTGAGGGTCACTGTGTAACTGTACAGAGTCACTGATTATTCAGTGTGATGGTCACTGCGTAACTGTACAGAGTCACTGTTTATTGAGGGTGAGAGTCACTGTTTATTAAGGGTGAGGGGCACTCACTGTGTAACTGTACAGAGTTACCGTATATTCAGGGTGAGGGTCACTCACTGTATATCTGTACAGAGTCACTGTTTATTCAGGGTGAGGGTCACTGTGTAACCATATGGAGTCACTGTGTATTCAGGGTGAGGGTCACTCACTGTGTAAGTGTACAGAGTGACTGTTTGTTCAGGGTGAGCGTCACTGTATAACTCTACACAGTTACTGTTTACTCAGCGTGAGGGTCACTCACTGTGTAAGTGTACAGAGTCACAGTTTATTGAGGGTGCAGTCACTCATTGTGTAACTGTACAGAGTCACTGTTTATTCAGGGTGAGGGTCACTCACTGTGTATGTACAGAGTCATCATTTATTCAGGGTGAGGGTCACTGTGTACAGAGTCACTGATTATTCAGGATGAGGGTCACTGTGTAACTCTACAGAGTCGCTGTTTATTCAGAGTAAGGGTCACTCACTCTGTAACTGTATAGAGTCACTGATTATTAGTGTGATGGTCACTGTCTAACTGTGCAGGGTCACTGTTTATTGAGGGTGATAGTCACTGTATATTCAGGGTGAGGGGCACTCACTGTGTAACTGTTCAAAATCACTGATTATTCAGGGTGATGCTCACTGTGTATCTGTATAGAGTCACTGTTTATTCAGGGATGAGGGTCACTGTGTAACTGTACAGAGTCACCGTTTATTCAGGGCGAGGGTCACTCAGTAACTGTATAGAATCACAGTTTATTAAGGGTGAGAGTCACTGTGTAACTGTACAGAGTCACTGTTTATTCAGGGTGAGGGTCACTCACTGTATAAGTGTACAGAATCACTGTGTATTCAGGGTGAGGGACACTGTGTAACTGTACAGGGTCACTGTTTATTCAGTGTGAGGATCATAGTGTAACTGCACAGAGTCACTGTTAATTCAGGGTGAGGGTCACTCACTGTGTGAGTGTACAGAGTCACTGTTTATTCAGGGTGATGGTCACTCATGGTGTAACTGTACAGGGTCACTGTTTACTCAGGGTGTGTGTCACGGTATAACTGCACAAAGTCATTGTTTATTCAGGGTGAGGGTCACGGTGTAACTGTATAGAGTCACTGTTTATTCAGGGTGAGGGTCACTGTGTAACTGTACAGAGTCTCTGTTTATTTTGGCTGAGGGGCCTTCACTGTGTAACTGTACAGAGTCACTGTTTATTCAGACTGAGGGTCATTCACTGTGTAATGGCAGAGAATCACTGTTTATTCAGGGTGAGGGTCACTGTGTAACTGTAGAGGGTCACTGTTTATTCAGCGTGATGGTCACTGCGTAACTGTACAGAGTCACTGTTTATTGAGGGTGAGGGTCACTGTTTATTCAGAGAGAGGGTCACTCACTGTGTAACTGTATAGAGTCACTGATTATTAGTGTGAGGGCCACTGTGTAACTGTACAGAGTCACTGTTTTATTGAGGGTAATGGTCACTGTATATTCAGGGTGAGCGGCACTCACTGTGTAACTGTTCAAAATCACTGATTATTCAAGTGATGCTCACTGTGTAACTGTACATGGTCACTGGTTATTCAGAGTGAGGGTAACTGTGTAACTGTACAAAGTCACTGTTTATTCAGGGTGAGGGTCACTGTGTAACTGTACAGCGTCACTGTTTATTCAGGGTGAGGGTCACTCACTGTGTAAGTGTACAGAGTCACTGTTTGTTCAGGGTGAGTGTCACTGTATAACTCTACACAGTTACTGTTTACTCAGCGTGAGTGTCACTCACTGTGTAAGTGTACAGAGTCACAGTTTATTGAGGGTGCAGTCACTCATTGTGTAACTGTACAGAGTCACTGTTTATTCAGGGTGAGGGTCACTCACTGTGTATGTACAGAGTCATCATTTATTCAGGATGAGGGTCACTGTGTACAGAGTCACTGTTTATTCAGGATGAGGGTCACTGTGTAACTCTACAGAGTCACTGTTTATTCAGAGTAAGGGTCACTCACTGTGTAACTGTATAGAGTCACTGATTATTCAGGGTGATGCTCACTGTGTATCTATATAGAGTCACTGTTTATTCAGGGATGAGGGTCACTGTGTAACTGTACAGAGTCACCGTTTATTCAGGGGGAGGGTCACTCAGTAACTGTATAGAATCACAGTTTATTAAGGGTGAGAGTCACTGTGTAACTGTACAGAGTCACTGTTTATTCAGGGTGAGGATCACAGTGTAACTGTACAGGGTCACTGTTAATTCAGCGTGATGGTCACTGCGTAACTGTACAGAGTCAGTTTATTGAGGGTGAGGGTCACTGTTTATTCAGGGTGAGGGGCACTCACGGTCTAACTGGAGAGAGTCAACGTCTATTCATTCTGAGGGTCACTCACTTTGTAACTGTACAGAGTAACTGTTTATTCAGAGTGAGGGTCACTGTGTAACTGTACAAAGTCACTGTTTATTCAGGGTGAGGGTCACTCACTGTGTAACTGTACAGAGTCACTATTTATTCAGGGTGAGTGTCACTCACTGTGTAAATATACAGAATCACTGTGTATTCAGGGTGAGGGTCACTGTGTAACTGCACAGTGTTATCGTTTATTCAGGGTGAGTGTCACTGTGTAACTGTACAGAGTCACTGTTTATTCAGGGTGAGTGTCACTCACTGTGTAACTGTACAGAATCACTGTTTATTCATGGTGAGGGTCACTCACTGTGTATGTACAGAGTCACCATTTATTCAGGCTGAGGGTCACTGTGTACAGAGTCACTGTTTATTCAGGATGAGGGTCACTGTGTAACTCTACAGATTCACTGTTTATTCAGAGTGAGGGTCACTCACTGTGTAACTGTATAGAGTCACTAATTATTGGTGTGATGGCCACTGTGTAACTGTACAGAGTCACTGTTTATTGAGGGTGATGGTCACTGTATATTCAGGGTGAGGGGCACTCACTGTGTAACTGTATAGAGTCACTAATTATTGGTGTGATGGCCACTGTGTAACTGTATAGAGTCACTGTTTATTGAGGGTGATGGTCACTGTATATTCAGGGTGAGGGGCACTCACTGTCTAACTGTACAAAATCACTGATTATTCAGTGTGATGCTCACTGTGTAAATGTACAAGGTCACTGTTATTCAGAGTGAGGGTAACTGTGTAACTGTACAAAACCACTGTTTATTCAGGCTGTGGGTCACTCATCGTGTTACTTTACAGAGTCACCGATTATTCAGAGTGACAGTCAGTGTGTAAATTTACAGTGTCATTGTTTATTCAGAGTGAGCGTCACTGTGTAACTGTATGAAGTCACTGTTTATTCAGGCTGTGGGTCACTCATCGTGTGACTGTACACGGTCACTGATTATTCAGGTTGAGAGTCACTGTGTAACTGTACAGAATCACTGTTTATTCAGGACGAGGGTCACTGAGTAACTGTATAGAATCACTGTTTGTTCAGGGTGAGGGTCACTGTGTAACTGTATAGAGTCACTGTTTATTCAGGGTGAGGGTCACTGTGTAACTGTACAGAGTCACTGTTTATTTTGGCTGAGGGACCTTCACTGTGTAACTGTACAGAGTCACTGTTTATTCAGAATGAGGGTCACTCATGTGTAATGGCAGAGAATCACTGTTTATTCAGGGTGAGGGTCACTGTGTAACTGTAGAGGGTCACTGTTTATTGAGGGTGAGGGTCACTGTTTATTCAGCGTGATGGTCACTGTGTAACTCTACAGAGTCACTGTTTATTCAGAGTGAGGGTCACTCACTGTGTAACTGTATAGAGTCACTGTTTATTCAGGGTGAGGGTCACTGTGTAACCATATGGAGTCACTGTGTATTCAGGGTGAGGGTCACTCACTGTGTAAGTGTACAGAGTGACTGTTTGTTCAGGGTGAGCGTCACTGTATAACTCTACACAGTTACTGTTTACTCAGCGTGAGGGTCACTCACTGTGTAAGTGTACAGAGTCACAGTTTATTGAGGGTGCAGTCACTCATTGTGTAACTGTACAGAGTCACTGTTTATTCAGGGTGAGGGTCACTCACTGTGTATGTACAGAGTCATCATTTATTCAGGGTGAGGGTCACTGTGTACAGAGTCACTGATTATTCAGGATGAGGGTCACTGTGTAACTCTACAGAGTCGCTGTTTATTCAGAGTAAGGGTCACTCACTCTGTAACTGTATAGAGTCACTGATTATTAGTGTGATGGTCACTGTCTAACTGTGCAGGGTCACTGTTTATTGAGGGTGATAGTCACTGTATATTCAGGGTGAGGGGCACTCACTGTGTAACTGTTCAAAATCACTGATTATTCAGGGTGATGCTCACTGTGTATCTGTATAGAGTCACTGTTTATTCAGGGATGAGGGTCACTGTGTAACTGTACAGAGTCACCGTTTATTCAGGGCGAGGGTCACTCAGTAACTGTATAGAATCACAGTTTATTAAGGGTGAGAGTCACTGTGTAACTGTACAGAGTCACTGTTTATTCAGGGTGAGGGTCACTCACTGTATAAGTGTACAGAATCACTGTGTATTCAGGGTGAGGGACACTGTGTAACTGTACAGGGTCACTGTTTATTCAGTGTGAGGATCATAGTGTAACTGCACAGAGTCACTGTTAATTCAGGGTGAGGGTCACTCACTGTGTGAGTGTACAGAGTCACTGTTTATTCAGGGTGATGGTCACTCATGGTGTAACTGTACAGGGTCACTGTTTACTCAGGGTGTGTGTCACGGTATAACTGCACAAAGTCATTGTTTATTCAGGGTGAGGGTCACGGTGTAACTGTATAGAGTCACTGTTTATTCAGGGTGAGGGTCACTGTGTAACTGTACAGAGTCTCTGTTTATTTTGGCTGAGGGGCCTTCACTGTGTAACTGTACAGAGTCACTGTTTATTCAGACTGAGGGTCATTCACTGTGTAATGGCAGAGAATCACTGTTTATTCAGGGTGAGGGTCACTGTGTAACTGTAGAGGGTCACTGTTTATTCAGCGTGATGGTCACTGCGTAACTGTACAGAGTCACTGTTTATTGAGGGTGAGGGTCACTGTTTATTCAGAGAGAGGGTCACTCACTGTGTAACTGTATAGAGTCACTGATTATTAGTGTGAGGGCCACTGTGTAACTGTACAGAGTCACTGTTTTATTGAGGGTAATGGTCACTGTATATTCAGGGTGAGCGGCACTCACTGTGTAACTGTTCAAAATCACTGATTATTCAAGTGATGCTCACTGTGTAACTGTACATGGTCACTGGTTATTCAGAGTGAGGGTAACTGTGTAACTGTACAAAGTCACTGTTTATTCAGGGTGAGGGTCACTGTGTAACTGTACAGCGTCACTGTTTATTCAGGGTGAGGGTCACTCACTGTGTAAGTGTACAGAGTCACTGTTTGTTCAGGGTGAGTGTCACTGTATAACTCTACACAGTTACTGTTTACTCAGCGTGAGTGTCACTCACTGTGTAAGTGTACAGAGTCACAGTTTATTGAGGGTGCAGTCACTCATTGTGTAACTGTACAGAGTCACTGTTTATTCAGGGTGAGGGTCACTCACTGTGTATGTACAGAGTCATCATTTATTCAGGATGAGGGTCACTGTGTACAGAGTCACTGTTTATTCAGGATGAGGGTCACTGTGTAACTCTACAGAGTCACTGTTTATTCAGAGTAAGGGTCACTCACTGTGTAACTGTATAGAGTCACTGATTATTCAGGGTGATGCTCACTGTGTATCTATATAGAGTCACTGTTTATTCAGGGATGAGGGTCACTGTGTAACTGTACAGAGTCACCGTTTATTCAGGGGGAGGGTCACTCAGTAACTGTATAGAATCACAGTTTATTAAGGGTGAGAGTCACTGTGTAACTGTACAGAGTCACTGTTTATTCAGGGTGAGGATCACAGTGTAACTGTACAGGGTCACTGTTAATTCAGCGTGATGGTCACTGCGTAACTGTACAGAGTCAGTTTATTGAGGGTGAGGGTCACTGTTTATTCAGGGTGAGGGGCACTCACGGTCTAACTGGAGAGAGTCAACGTCTATTCATTCTGAGGGTCACTCACTTTGTAACTGTACAGAGTAACTGTTTATTCAGAGTGAGGGTCACTGTGTAACTGTACAAAGTCACTGTTTATTCAGGGTGAGGGTCACTCACTGTGTAACTGTACAGAGTCACTATTTATTCAGGGTGAGTGTCACTCACTGTGTAAATATACAGAATCACTGTGTATTCAGGGTGAGGGTCACTGTGTAACTGCACAGTGTTATCGTTTATTCAGGGTGAGTGTCACTGTGTAACTGTACAGAGTCACTGTTTATTCAGGGTGAGTGTCACTCACTGTGTAACTGTACAGAATCACTGTTTATTCATGGTGAGGGTCACTCACTGTGTATGTACAGAGTCACCATTTATTCAGGCTGAGGGTCACTGTGTACAGAGTCACTGTTTATTCAGGATGAGGGTCACTGTGTAACTCTACAGATTCACTGTTTATTCAGAGTGAGGGTCACTCACTGTGTAACTGTATAGAGTCACTAATTATTGGTGTGATGGCCACTGTGTAACTGTACAGAGTCACTGTTTATTGAGGGTGATGGTCACTGTATATTCAGGGTGAGGGGCACTCACTGTGTAACTGTATAGAGTCACTAATTATTGGTGTGATGGCCACTGTGTAACTGTATAGAGTCACTGTTTATTGAGGGTGATGGTCACTGTATATTCAGGGTGAGGGGCACTCACTGTCTAACTGTACAAAATCACTGATTATTCAGTGTGATGCTCACTGTGTAAATGTACAAGGTCACTGTTATTCAGAGTGAGGGTAACTGTGTAACTGTACAAAACCACTGTTTATTCAGGCTGTGGGTCACTCATCGTGTTACTTTACAGAGTCACCGATTATTCAGAGTGACAGTCAGTGTGTAAATTTACAGTGTCATTGTTTATTCAGAGTGAGCGTCACTGTGTAACTGTATGAAGTCACTGTTTATTCAGGCTGTGGGTCACTCATCGTGTGACTGTACACGGTCACTGATTATTCAGGTTGAGAGTCACTGTGTAACTGTACAGAATCACTGTTTATTCAGGACGAGGGTCACTGAGTAACTGTATAGAATCACTGTTTGTTCAGGGTGAGGGTCACTGTGTAACTGTATAGAGTCACTGTTTATTCAGGGTGAGGGTCACTGTGTAACTGTACAGAGTCACTGTTTATTTTGGCTGAGGGACCTTCACTGTGTAACTGTACAGAGTCACTGTTTATTCAGAATGAGGGTCACTCATGTGTAATGGCAGAGAATCACTGTTTATTCAGGGTGAGGGTCACTGTGTAACTGTAGAGGGTCACTGTTTATTGAGGGTGAGGGTCACTGTTTATTCAGCGTGATGGTCACTGTGTAACTCTACAGAGTCACTGTTTATTCAGAGTGAGGGTCACTCACTGTGTAACTGTATAGAGTCACTGATTATTAGTGTGATGGCCACTGTGTAACTGTACAGAGTCACTGTTTATTGAGGGTGATGTCACTGTATATTCGTAGTGAGGGGCACTCACTGTGTAACTGTACAGAGTCACTGTTTATTGAGGGCGAGGGTCACTGAGTAACTGTACAGGGTCACTGGTTATTCAGAGTGAGGGTAACCGTGTAACTGTACAAAGTCACTGTTTATTTAGGCTGTGGGTCACTCATCGTGTTACTTTACAGGGTCACTGATTATTCAGAGTGACAGTCAGTGTGTAACTGTACAGTGTCACTGTTTATTCAGAGTGAGCGTCACTGTGCAAATGTATGAAGTCACTGTTTATTCAGGCTGTGGGTCACTCATTGTGTGACTGTACACGGTCACTGATTATTCAGGTTGACAGTCACTGTGTAACTGTACAGAGTCACAGTTTATTCAGGGTGAGGGTCACTCATTCTGTAACTGTACAGAGTCACCGTTTATTCAGGGCGAGGGTCACTGAGTAACTATAGAATCACTGTTTATTCAGGGTGAGAGTCACTGTGTAACTGTACAGAGTCACTGTTTATTCAGGGTGAGGATCACAGTGTAACTGTACAGAGTCACTGTTAATTCAGAGTGAGGGTCAATGACTGTGTGAGTGTACAGAGTCACTGTTTATTCAGGGTGAGGGTCACTCACGGTGTAACTGTACACAGTCACTGTTTCCTCAGGGTGAGTGTCACTGTATAACTGCACAAAGTCATCATTTATTCAGGGTGAAGGTCACTATGTAACTGTATAGAGTCACTGTTTATTCAGGGAGAGGGTTACTGTATAACTGTACAGAGTAACTGTTTATTCACGGTGAGGGTCACTTTGTAACTGCACAGAGTCATCGCTTATTCAGGGTGAGTGTCACTCACTGTGTAAGTGTACAGAATCACTGTTTATTCAGGGTGCGGGTCACTCTCTGTGTATGTACGGAGTCACCATTTATTCAGGCTGAGGGTCACTGTGTAACTGTACAGAGTCACTGATTATTCAGGGTGATGCTCACTGTGTAACTGTATAGAGTCACTGTTTATTCAGGGTGAGGGTCACTGTGTAACTGTACAGAGTAACCGTTTATTCAGGGCGAGAGTCACTCAGTAACTGTTTAGAATCACAGTTTATTAAGGGTGAGAATCACTGTGTAACTGTACAGAGTCACTGTTTATTCAAGGTGAGGATCACAGTGTAACTGTACAGGGTCACTGTTAATTCAGCGTGATGGTCACTGCGTAACTGTACAGAGTCAGTTTATTGAGGGTGAGGGTCACTGTTTATTCAGGGTGAGGGGCACTCACGGTCTAACTGGACAGAGTCAACGTCTATTCATTGTGAGGGTCACTCACTTTGTAACTGTACAGAGTAACTATTTATTCAGAGTGAGGGTCACTGTGTAACTGTACAGAGTCACTGTTTATTCAGGGTGAGGGTCATTGTGTAAATGTACAGAGTCACAGTTTATTCAGGGTGAGGGTCACTGTGTAACTGCACAGAGTCATCGTTTATTCAGCGTGAGGGTCACTCACTGTGTAAGTGTACAGAGTCACATTTTATTCAGGGTGAGGGTCACTCATTCTGTAACTGTACAGAGTCAATTTTTATTCAGGGTGAGTGACACTGTGTAACTGTACAGAGTCACTGTTTATTCAGGGTGAGTGTCACTCACTGTGTAACTGTAGAGAATCACTGTTTATTCATGGTGAGGGTCACTCACTGTGTATGTACAGAGTCACCATTTATTCAGGCTGAGGGTCACTGTGTACAGAGTCACTGTTTATTCAGGATGAGGGTCACTGTGTAACTCTACAGAATCACTGTTTATTCAGAGTGAGGGTCACTCACTGTGTAACTGTATAGAGTCACTAATTATTGGTGTGATGGCCACTGTGTAACTGTACAGAGTCACTGTTTATTGAGGGTGTTGCTCACTGTATATTCAGGGTGAGGGGCACTCACTGTCTAACTGTACAAAATCACTGATTATTCAGTGTGATGCTCACTGTGTAAATGTACAAGGTCACTGTTTATTCAGAGTGAGGGTAACTGTGTAACTGTACAAAACCACTGTTTATTCAGGCTGTGGGTCACTCATCGTGTTACTTTACAGAGTCACCGATTATTCAGAGTGACAGTCAGTGTGTAATTGTACAGTGTCATTGTTTATTCAGAGTGAGCGTCACTGTGTAACTGTATGAAGTCACTGTTTATTCAGGCTGTGGGTCACTCATCGTTTGACTGTACACGTTCACTGATTATTCAGGTTGAGAGTCACTGTGTAACTGTACAGAGTCACCGTTTATTCAGGGCGAGGGCCACTGAGTAACTGTATAGAATCACTGTTTGTTCAGGGTGAGAGTCACTGTGTAACTGCACAAAGTCATCTTTTATTCAGGGTGAGGGTCACTGTGTAACTGTATAGAGTCACTGTTTATTCAGGGTGAGGGTCACTGTGTAACTGTACAGAGTCACTGTTTATTTTGGCTGAAAGGCCTTCACTGTGTAAATGTACAGATTCACTGTTTATTCAGAATGAGGGTCACTCACTGTGTAATGGCAGAGAATCACTGTTTATTCAGGGTGAGGGTCACTGTGTAACTGTAGAGGGTCACTGTTTATTCAGCGTGATGGTCACTGCGTAACTGTACAGAGTCACTGTTTATTGAGGGTTAGGGTCACTGTTTATTCAGAGAGAGGGTCACTCACTGTGTAACTGTAAAGAGTCACTGATTATTAGTGTGATGGCCACTGTGTATCTGTACAGAGTCACTGTTTATTGAGGGTGATAGTCAGTGTATATTCAGGGTGAGGGGCACTCACTGTGTAACTGTACAGAGTCACTGTTTATTGAGGGCGAGGGTCACTGAGTAACTGTACAGGGTCACTGGTTATTCAGAGTGAGGGTAACTGTGTAACTGTACAAAGTCACTGTTTATTCAGGCTGTGGGTCACTCATCGTGTTACTTTACAGGGTCACTGATTATTCAGAGTGACAGTCAGTGTGTAACTGTACAGTGTCTGTTTATTCAGAGTGAGCGTCACTGTGCAAATGTATGAAGTCACTGTTTATTCAGGCTGTGGGTCACTCATTGTGTGACTGTACACGGTCACTGATTATTCAGGTTGACAGTCACTGTGTAACTGTACAGAGTCACCGTTTATTCAGGGTGAGGGTCACTGAGTAACTGTATAGAATCACTGTTTATTCAGGGTGAGAGTCACTGTGTAACTGTACAGAGTCACTGTTTATTCAGGGTGAGGATCACAGTGTAACTGTGCAGAGTCACTGTTTATTCAGGGTGAGGGTCACTCAAGGTGTAACTGTACAGAGTCACTGTTTATTCAGGGTGAGTCTCACTCACTGTGTAACTGTACAGAATCACTGTTTCTTCATCGTGAGGGTCACTCACTGCGTATGTAAAGAGTCACCATTTATTCAGGCTGTGGGTCACTGTGTACAGAGTCACTGTTTATTCAGAGTCAGGGTCACTCACTGTGTAACTGTATAGAGTCACTGATTATTAGTGTGATGGCCACTGTGTAACTGTACAGAGTCACTGTTTATTGAGGGTGATGGTCACTGTATATTCAGGGTGAGGGGCACTCACTGTGCAACTGTTAAAAATCACTGATTATTCAGGGTGATGCTCACTGTGTAACTGTATAGAGTCACTGTTTATTCAGGGTGAGGGTCACTGTGTAACTTTGCAGAGTCACCGTTTATTCAGGGCGAGGGTCACTTAGTAACTGTATAGAATCACTGTTTATTAAGGGTGAGAGTCACTGTGTAACTGTACAGGGTCACTCTTTATTCACAGTGAGTATAACTGTGTAACTGTACAGAGTCACCATTTATTCAGGGCGAGGGTCACTGAGTAAGTGTATAGAATCACTGTTTATTCAGGGCGAGGCTCACTGTGTAACTGTACAGAATCACTATTTATTCAGGGTGAGGATCACAGTGTAACTGTACAGAATCACTGTTAATTCAGAGTGAGGCTCATTCACTGTGTAAGTGTAAAGAGTCACTGTTTATTCAGGGTGAGGGTCACTCACTGTGTAACTGTACAGAGTCACTGTTTATTCATGGTGAGGGTCACTCACTGTGTATGTACAGAGTCACCGTTTATTCAGGCTGAGGGTCACTGTGTACAGAGTCACTGTTTATTCAGGATGAGGGTCACTGTGTAACTCTACAGAATCACTGTTTATTCAGGGTGAGTGTCACTCACTGTGTAACTGTACAGAATCACTGTTTATTCATGGTGAGGGTCACTCACTGTGTATGTACAGAGTCACCATTTATTCAGGCTGAGGGTCACTGTGTACAGAGTCACTGTTTATTCAGGATGAGGGTCACTGTGTAACTCTACAGAATCACTGTTTATTCAGAGTGAGGGTCACTCACTGTGTAACTGTATAGAGTCACTAATTATTGGTGTGATGGCCACTGTGTAACTGTACAGAGTCACTGTTTATTGAGGGTGATGGTCACTGTATATTCAGGGTGAGGGGCACTCACTGTCTAACTGTACAAAATCACTGATTATTCAGAGTGACAGTCAGTGTGTAATTGTACAGTGTCATTGATTATTCAGAGTGAGCATCACTGTGTAACTGTATGAAGTCACTGTTTATTCAGGCTGTGGGTCACTCATCATGTGACTGTACACGTTCACTGATTATTCAGGTTGAGAGTCACTGTGTAACTGTACAGAGTCACCGTTTATTCAGGGCGAGGGTCACTGAGTAACTGTATAGAATCACTGTTTGTTCAGGGTGAGAGTCACTGTGTAACTGCACAAAGTCATCGTTTATTCAGGGTGAGGGTCACTGTGTAACTGTATAGAGTCACTGTTTATTCAGGGTGAGGGTCACTGTGTAACTGTACAGAGTCACTGTTTATTTTGGCTGAGGGGCCTTCACTGTGTAACTGTACAGAATCACTGTTTCTTCATCGTGAGGGTCACTCACTGTGTAACTGTATAGAGTCACTAATTATTGGTGTGATGGCCACTGTGTAACTGTACAGAGTCACTGTTTATTGAGGGTGAGGGTCACTGTTTATTCAGAGAGAGGGTCACTCACTGTGTAACTGTACAGAGTCACTGATTATTAGTGTGATGGCCACTGTGTAACTGTACAGAGTCACTGTTTATTGAGGGTGATAGTCACTGTATATTCAGGGTGAGGGGCACTCACTGTGTAACTGTACAGAGTCACTGTTTATTGAGGGCGAGGGTCACTGAGTAACTGTACAGGGTCACTGGTTATTCAGAGTGTGGGTAACCGTGTAACTGTACAAAGTCACTGTTTATTCAGGCTGTGGGTCACTCATCATGTTACTTTACAGGGTCACTGATTATTCAGAGTGACAGTCAGTGTGTAACTGTATAGTGTCACTGTTTATTCAGGGCGAGTGTCACTGAGTAACTGTATAGAATCACTGTTTATTCAGGGTGAGAGTCACTGTGTAACTGTACAGAGTCACTGTTTATTCAGGGTGAGGATCACAGTGTAACTGTGCAGAGTCACTGTTTATTCAGGGTGAGGGTCACTCAAGATGTAACTGTACAGAGTCACTGTTTATTCAGGGTGAGTCTCACTCACTGTGTAACTGTACAGAATCACTGTTTCTTCATCGTGAGGGTCACTCACTGCGTATGTAAAGAGTCACCATTTATTCAGGCTGAGGGTCACTGTGTACAGAGTCACTGTTTATTCAGAGTGAGGGTCACTCACTGTGTAACTGTATAGAGTCACTGATTATTAGTGTGATGGCCACTGTGTAACTGTACAGAGTCACTGTTTATTGAGAGTGATGGTCACTGTATATTCAGGGTGAGGGGCACTCACTTTGTAACTGTACAAAATCACTGATTATTCAGTGTGATGCTCACTGTGTAACTGTACAGGGTCACTGTTTATTCAGAGTGAGGGTAACTGTGTAACTGTACAAAACCACTGTTTATTCAGGCTGTGGGTCACTCATCGTGTTACTTCACAGGGTCACTGATTATTCAGAGTGACAGTCAGTGTGTAACTGTACAGTGTCACTGTTTATTCAGAGTGAGCGTCACTGTGCAAATGTATGAAGTCACTGTTTATTCAGGCTGTGGGTCACTCATTGTGTGACTGTACACGGTCACTGATTATTCAGGTTGACAGTCACTGTGTAACTGTACAGAGTCACCGTTTATTCAGGGCGAGTGTCACTGAGTAACTGTATAGAGTCACTGTTTATTCAGGGTGAGGGTCACTGTGTAACTGTACAGAGTCACTGTTTATTTTGGCTGAGGGGCCTTCACTGTGTAACTGTACAGAATCACTGTTTATTCAGCGTGAGGGTCACTCACTGTGTAAGTGTACAGAGTCACTGTTTATTCAGGGTGAGGGTCACTCACTGTGTAACTGTACACAGTCACTATTTAGTCAGGGTGAGTGTCACTCACTGTGTAAGTGTACAGAATCACTGTTTATTCAGGGTGAGGGTCACTCACTGTTTAAGTGTACAGAGTCACTGTTTATTCAGGGTGAGAGTCACAGTGTAAGTGTACAGAATCACTGTTTATTCAGGGTGAGGGTCACTCACTGTGTATGTACAGAGTCATCATTTATTCAGGTTGAGGGTCACTGTGTAACTCTACAGAGTGACTGTTTATTCAGAGTGAGGGTCACTTCAACAGTGGCCATCACACTAATAATCAGTGACTGTATACAGTTACACAGTGAGTGACCCTCACTCTGAATAAACAGTGACTCTGTAAAGTTACACAGTGACCCTCATCCTGAATAAACAGTGACTCTGTACACAGTGACCCTCAGCCTGAATAAATGGTGACTCTGTACATACACAGTGAGTGACCCACACCCTGAATAAACAGTGACTCTGTACAGTTACAGAATGAGTGACCCTCACCCTGAATAAACAGTGACTCTGTGCAGTTACACAGTGACACTCACCCTGAATAAACAGTGACTTTGTACACTTACACAGTGACACTCACCCTGAATAAACAGTGACTCTGTACAGTTACACAATGAGTGACCCGCACCCTCAATAAACTGTGACTCTGTACACTTACACAGTGAGTGACCCTCACGCTGAGTAAACAGTGACTGTGTAGCGTTATACAGTGATGCTGACCCTGAATAAACAGTGACTCTGTACACTTACACAGTGAGTGACCCTCACCCTGAATAAACAGTGACTCTGTACAGTTACAGTGACCCTCACCCTGAGTAAACAGTGACGCTGTACAGTTACACAATGATCCTCACCCTGAATAAACAGTGACTCTGTACACAGTGACCCTCAGCCTGAATAAATGGTGACTCTGTACATACACAATGAGTGACCCTCACCATGAATGAACAGTGATTCTGTACAGTTACATAGTGAGTGACACACACCCAGAATAAACAGTGACTCTGTACAGTTACACAGTGACACTCACCCTGAATAAACAGTGACTCTGTACAGTTACAGAATGAGTGACCCTCACCCTGAATAAACTGTGACTCTGTACAGTTGCACAATGACCCTCACCCTGAATACACAGTGATTCTGTACGCTTACACAGTGAGTGACACTCACCCTGAATAAATAGTGACTCTGTACAGTTACACAGTGAGTGACCCTCACCCTGAATAAACAGTGACACTGTACACTTACACAGTGAATGAGCCTCACCCTAATTTAACAGTGATTCTGTACAGTTACACTGTGATCCTCAACCTGAATAAACAGTGACTCTGTACAGTTACACAGTGAGCCTCACCCTGAATAAACAGTGAATCTATACACTTACTCAGTGACCCTCGCCCTGAATAAACGGTGACTTTGTACAGTTACACAGTTACCCTCACTCTGAATAAAGAGTGACCCTGTACAGTTACACAGTGACCCTCACTCTGAATAATCAGAGACCGTGTACAGTCACACAATGAGTGACCCACAGCCTGATGAAACAGTGACTTTGTACAGTTACACAGTGACCCTCACCCTGAAAAACAGTGACTTTGTACAGTTACACAGTGACTCTCACTCTGAATAAACAGTGACCCTGCACAGTTACACAGTGAGCCTCACCCTGAATAAACAGTGACTTTGTACAGATACACAGTGACCCTAACTCTGAATAATCAGTTACTCTGTACAGTTACAGAGTGAGTGACCCTCACACTGAATAGACATTGACTCTGTACAGTTAGACAGTGAGTGCCTCTCACCCTGAATAAACAGTGACCCTCATCCTCATTAAACAGTGACTCTGTATAGTTATGCAGTGACCATCACGCTGAATAAACAGTGACCCTCACCCTGAATAAACAATGAATCTCTGCCATTGCACAGTGAGTGACCCTCACCCTGAATAAACAGTGACTCTGTACAGTTACACAGTGACCCTCATCCTGAATAAACGATAACTCTGTACAGTTACACAGTGACCCTAACCCTGAATACACAGTGATTCTGTACACTGACACAGTGAGTGACACCCACCCTGAATAAATAGTGACTTTGTACAGTTACACAGTGAGTGAGCCTCACCCTAAATAACAGTGATTCTGTACAGTTATACTGTGATCCTCAACCTGAATAAACAGTGACTCTGTACAGTTACACAGTGAGCCTCACCCTGAATAAACAGTGAATCTATACACTTACTCAGTGACCCTCGCCCTGAATAAATGGTGACTTTGTACAGTTACACAGTTACCCTCACTCTGAAGAAAGAGTGACCCTGTACAGTTACACAGTGAGCATCACCTGAATAATCAGTGATTTTGTACAATTACACAGTGACTATTACTCTGAAAAAACAGTGACCCTGAACAGTTACACAGTGACCCTCACTCTGAATAAACAGTGACCCTGTACAGTTACACAGTGACCCTACCTCTGAATAAACAGTGACCCTGTGCAGTTGCGCAGTGACCCTCACCCTGAATAAACAGTGACTTTGTACAGTTACACAGTGACCCTCACTCTGAAGAAACAGTGACCCTGTACAGTTACACAGTGAGCCTCACCCTGAATAAACAGTGACTTTGTACAGTTACACAGTGACCCTCACTCTGAATAAACAGTTACTCTGTACAGTTACAGAGTGAGTGACCCTCACACTGAATAGACCTTGACTCTGTACAGTTAGACAGTGAGTGCCCCTCACCCTGAATAAACAGTGACCCTCATCCTCAGTAAACAGTTACTCTGTACAGTTACAGAGTGAGTGACCCTCACCCTGAATAAACAGTGACTCTGCACAGTTACACAGTGAAGGCCTCTCAGCCAAAATGAACAGTGACTCTGTACAGTTACACAGTGACCCTCACCCTGAATAAACAGTGACGTTGTACAGTTACACAGTTACCCTCACTCTGAATAAAGAGTGACCCTGTACAGTTACACAGTGACCCTCACTCTGAATAATCAGTGACCGTGTACAGTCACACGATGAGTGATCCACTGCCTGATTAAACAGTGACTTCGTACACTTACACTGTGACCCTCACCCTGAAAAACAGTGACTTGGACAGTTACACAGTGACCCTCATCCTGAATAAACAGTTACTCTGTACAGTTACAGAGTGAGTGACCCTCACACTGAATAGACGTTGACTCTGTACAGTTAGACAGTGAGTGCCCCTCACCCTGAATAAACAGTGACCCTCACCCTCAATAAACAGTGACTCTGTATAGTTATGCAGTGACCAACACTCTGAATATACAGTGACCCTCTACAGTTACACAGTGACCCTCACCCTGAATAAACAGTGATTCTCTGCCGTTGCACAGTGAGTGACCCTCACCCTGAATAAACAGTGACTCTGTACAGTTACACAGTGAAGGCCCCTCAGCCAAAATAAACAGTGACTCTGCACAGTTACACAGTGACCCTCACCCTGCATAAACTGTGACTTTGTGCAGTTATACAGTGACACTCACCCTGAGTAAACAGTGACTCTGTACAGTTACACAGTGAGTGACCCTCACCCTGAATAAATGGTGACTCTTTACAGTTACACAGTGAGTGCCCCTCACCCTAAATAAACAGTGACTCTCACCCTCAATAAACAGTGACTCTGTACAGTTACACAGTGACCATCACACTGAATAAACAGTGACTCTGTACACAGTGACCCTCAGCCTGAATAAATGGTGACTCTGTACATACACAGTGAGTGATCCGCACCCTGAATAAACAGTGATTCTGTACACTTACACAGTGAGTGACACTCACCCTGAATAAGCGATGACTCTGTGTAGTTACACAGTGTCCCTCACCCTGAATAAACAGTTACTCTGTACACAGTGACCCTCTGCCTGAATAGATGGTGACTCTGTACAGTTACACAGTGAGTGACCCTCACGCTGAATAAACAGTGACTCTCACCCTCAATAAACAGTGACTCTGTACAGTTAGACAGTGACCCTCACCCTGAATAAACAGTGACTCTATACAGTTACACAGTGACCCTCAGCCTGAATAAACGATGACTTTGTGCAGTTATACAGTGACACTCACCCTGAGTAAACAGTGACTCTGTACAGTTAAACCATGAGTGAACCTCACCCTGAATAAACAGTGACTCTGTATAGTTACACAGTGACTCTCACCCTGAATAAACAGTGATTCTATACAGTTACTCAGTGACCCTCGCCCTGAATAAATGGTGACTCTGTATAGTTACACAGTGACTCTCAACCTGAATAATCAGTGACCGTGTACAGTCACACGATGAGTGACCCACAGCCTGAATAAACAGTGACTTCATACAGTTACACAGTGACGCTCACTCTGAATAAACAGTGACACTGTACAGTTACACACTGACTGTCACTCTAAATAATCAGTGACCCTGTAAAGTAACACGATGAGTGACCCACAGCCTGAATAAACAGTGACTTCATACAGTTACACAGTGACGTTCACTCTGAATAAAGAGTGACCCTGTACAGTTACACAGTGAGCATCACACTGAATAATCAGTGATTTTGTACAGTTAGTCAGTGAGTGCCCCTCACCCTGAATATACAGTGACCATCACACTCAATAAACAGTGACTCTGTACAGTTACACAGTGGCCATCACACTAATAATCAGTGACTCTATACAGTTACACAGTGAGTGACCCTCACTCTGAATAAACAGTGACTCTGTAGAGTTACACAGTGACCCTCATCCTGAATAAACAGTGACTCTGTACACAGTGACCCTCAGCCTGAATAAATGGTGACTCTGTACATACACAATGAGTGACCCTCACCATGAATAAACAGTGATTCTGTACAGTTACACAGTGAGTGACACTCACCCTGAATAAACAGTGACTCTGTACAGTTACAGAATGAGTGACCCTCACCCTGAATAAACTGTGACTCTGTACACTTACACAGTGAGGTACCCTCACCCTGAATAAACAGTGACTCTGAACAGTTACAGAATGATTCACCCTCACCCTGAATAAACAATGAATCTCTGCCGTTGCACAGTGAGTGACTCTCACCCTGAATAAACAGTGACTCTGTACAGTTACACCGTGACCCTCATGCTGAATAAATGGTGACTCTGTACTTACACAGTGAGTGACCCTCATGCTGAATAAACAGTTACTCTGTACAGTTACACAGTGATCCTCACCCTGAATAAACAGTGACTCTGAACAGTTACACAGTGAGTGACTCTCACCCTGAATAAACGGTGACTCTGTACAGTTACACAGTGAGTGCCCCTCACCCTTAATAAACAGTGACTCTCACACTCAATAAACAGTGACTCTGTACAGCTACACTGTGACCATCACACTGAATAATCAGTGACTCTGTACAGTTACACAGTGACCCTCACGCTGAATGAACAGTGACTCTGTAAACAGTGACCCTCAGCCTGAATAAATGGTGACTCTGTACATACACAGTGAGTGACCTGCACCCTGAATAAACAGTGATTCTGTACACTTACACAGTGAGTGACCCTCACCCTGAATAAACATTGAATCTGTACACTTACACAGTGAGTGACACTCGCCCTGAATAAGCGATGACTCTGTGCAGTTACACAGTGACCCTCACCCTGAATAAACAGTGACTCTGTACACAGTGACCCTCTGCCTGAATAGATGGTGACTCTGAACAGTTACACAGTGAGTGACCCTCACCCTGAATAAACGGTGACTCTGTACAGTTACACAGTGAGTGCCGCTCACCCTTAATAAACAGTGACTCTCACCCTCAATAAACAGTGACTTTGTACAGTTACACAGTGACCCTCACCCTGAATAAACAGTGACTCTATACAGTTACACAGTGACCCTCACCGTGAATATATGATGACTTTGTGCAGTTATACAGTGACACTTACCCTGAGGAAACAGTGACTCTGTACAGTTACACAGTGAGTGACCCTCACCCTGAATAAACAGTGACTCTGTAGAGTTACACTGTGATCCTCACCCTGAATAAACAGTGACTCTGTACAGTTACACAGTGACTCTCACCCTGAATAAACAGTGATTCTATACAGTTACTCAGTGACCCTCGCCCTGAATAAACGGTGACTCTGTACTGTTACACAGTGACTCTCAACCTGAATAATCAGTAACCGTGTACAGTCACACGATGAGTGACCCACAGCAAAAATAAACAGTGACTTCATACAGTTACACAGTGCCGCTCACTCTGAATAAACAGTGACACTGTACAGTTACACACTGACTGTCACTCTGAATAACCAGTGACCCTGTACAGTTACACAGTGAGCATCACACTGAATAATCACTGATTTTGTACAGTTACACTGTCAGTGCCCCTCACCCTGAATATACAGTGACCATCACCCTCAATAAACAGTGACTCTGTGCAGATACACAGTGGCCATCACACTAATAATCCGTGACTCTATACAGTTACACAGTGAGTGACCCTCACTCTGAATAAACAGTGACTCTGTAGAGTTACACAGTGACCCTCATCCTGAAAAACAGTGACTCTGTACACAGTGACCCTCAGCCTGAATAAATGGTGACTCTGTACAGTTACAGAATCAGTGACCCTCACCTTGAATAAACAGTGACTCTGTACAGTTACACAGTGACCCTCACCCTGAATAAACAGTGATTCTGTACACTTACACAGTGACACTCACCCTGAATAAACAGTGACTCTGTACAATTACACAATGAGTGTCCCGCACCCTCAATAAACTGTGACTCTTTACACTTACTCAGTGAGTTACCCTCACGCTGAGTAAACAGTGACTGTGTTGAGTTATACAGTGACGCTCACCCTGAATAAACAGTGACTCTATACAGTTACACAGTGAGTGACCCTCACCCTGAATAAACGGTGACTCTGTACAGTTACACAGTGAGTGCCATAAACCCTTAATAAACAGTGACTCTCACCCTGAATAAACAGTGACTCTGTACAGTTACACAGTGAGTGACTCTCACCCTGAATAAATGGTGACTCTGTACAGTTACACAGTGAGTGCCCCTCACCCTTAATAAACAGTGACTCTCACACTCAATAAACAGTGACTCTGTACAGCTACACTGTGACCATCACACTGAATAATCAGTGACTCTGTACAGTTACACAGTGACCCTCACGCTGAATGAACAGTGACTCTGTAAACAGTGACCCTCAGCCTGAATAAATGGTGACTCTGTACATACACAGTGAGTGACCTGCACCCTGAATAAACAGTGATTCTGTACACTTACACAGTGAGTGACCCTCACCCTGAATAAACATTGAATCTGTACACTTACACAGTGAGTGACACTCGCCCTGAATAAGCGATGACTCTGTGCAGTTACACAGTGACCCTCACCCTGAATAAACAGTGACTCTGTACACAGTGACCCTCTGCCTGAATAGATGGTGACTCTGAACAGTTACACAGTGAGTGACCCTCACCCTGAATAAATGGTGACTCTGTACAGTTACACAGTGAGTGCCGCTCACCCTTAATAAACAGTGACTCTCACCCTCAATAAACAGTGACTCTGTACAGTTACACAGTGACCCTCACCCTGAATAAACAGTGACTCTATACAGTTACACAGTGACCCTCACCCTGAATATATGATGACTTTGTGCAGTTATACAGTGACACTTACCCTGAGGAAACAGTGACTCTGTACAGTTACACAGTGAGTGACCCTCACCCTGAATAAACAGTGACTCTGTACACTTGCACAGTGACCCTCACCCTGAATAAACAGTGACCCTGTACAATTATACAGTGACCCTCACCCTGAATAAACAGTGACGTTGTACAGTTACACCTTTACCCTCACTCTGAATAAAGAGTGACTCCGTACAGTTACACAGTGAACAGCACCCTGAATAATCAGTGATTTTGTACAATTACACAGTGACTCTTACTCTGAATAAACAGAGACCCTGTACAGTTACACAGTTACCCTCACCCTGAATAAACAGTGACTCTATACAGTTACACCGTGAGCCTCACCCTGAATAAACAGTGAATCTATACACTTACTCAGTGACCCTTGCCTGAATAAACGGTGACTCTGCACAGTTATACAGTGACCCTCACCCTGAATAAACAGTGACTATGTACAATTACACAGTGCCCCTCACCCTGAATAAACAGTGACGTTGTACAGTTACACAGTTACCCTCACTCTGAATAAAGAGTGACCCTGTACAGTTACACAGTGAGCATCACCCTGAATAATCAGTGATTTTGTACAATTACACAGTGACCATTAATCTGAAAAAACAGTGACCCTGTACAGTTACACAGTGACTCTCACTCTGAATAAACAGTGACCCTGAACAGTTACACAGTGATCCTCACTCTGAATAAACAGTGATCGTGTACAGCTACACAATGTCCGTCACTCTGAATAATCAGTGACTTTGTACACATACACAGTTACCCACACTCTGAATAAACAGTGACCCTGTTCAGTTACACAGTGCGCAACACCCTGAATAATCAGTGATTATGTACAGTTACACAGTGAACCTGACTCTGAATAAACAGTGACCCTGTACAGTTACACAGTGACCCTCACCCTGAATAAACAGAGACCCTGTACAGTTACACATTGACCTTCACCCTAAATAAACAGAGACCCTCACCCTCAATAAACAGTGACTCTGTACAGTTACGCAGTGACCATCACGCTGAATAAACAGTGACCCTCTACAGTTACACCGTGACTCTCAACCTGAATAAACAGTGATTCTCTGCCTTTGCACAGTGAGTGACCCTCACCCTGAATAAACAGTGACTCTGTACAGTTACACAGTGAGTGCCCCTCAGCCAAAATAAACAGTGACTCTGTACAGTTACACAGTGACCCTCACCCTGAATAAACGCTGACTTTGTGCAGTTATACAGTGAACCTCACCCTGAATACACAGTGATTCTGTATACTTACACAGTGAGTGACACTCACCCTGAGTAAACAGTGACTCTGTACAGTTACACCGTGAGTGACCCTCACCCTGAATAAACAGTGACTCTGTACACTCACACATTGAGTTACCCTCACCCTGAATTAACAGTGACTCTGTACAGTTACACTGTGATCCTCACCCTGAAAAAAAAAGTAACTCTGTACAGTTACACAGTGACTCTCACCCTGAATAAACAGTGATTCTATACAGTTACTCAGTGACCCTCGTCCTGAATAAACAGTGACTCTGTACAGTTACACACTGACTGTCACTCTGAATAAACAGTGACCCTGTACAGTAACACGATGAGTGACCCACAACCTGAATGAACAGTGACTTCACACAGTTACACAGTGAGCCTCACCCTGAATAAACAGTGACTTTGTACAGTTACACAGTTACCCTCACTCTGAATAAACAGTGACCCTGTACAGTTATACAGTGAGCATCACCCTGAATAATCAGTGATTTTGTACAGTTACACAGTGAGTGTCCCTCACCCTGAATAAACAGAGACCATCACCCTCAATAAACAGTGACTCTGTACAGTTACACAGTGGCCATCACACGAATAATCAGTGACTCTATACAGTTACACAGTGAGTGACCCTCACTCTGAATAAACAGTGACTCTGTAGAGTCACACAGTGACCCTCACCCTGAATAAACAGTGATTCTGTACAGTTACACAGTGACCCTCACCCTGAATAAACAGTGACTCTATACAGTTACACAGTGACCTTCACCCTGAATAAACGATGACTTTGTGCAGTTATACAGTGAACCTCACCCTGAATAAACATTGATTCTGTACACTTACACAGTGAGAGACACTCACCCTGAGTAAACAGTGACTCTGTATAGTTACACCGTGAGTGACCCTCACCCAGAATAAACAGTGACTCTGTACACTCACACCGTGAGTGTCCCTCACCCTGAATTAACAGTGACTCTGTACAGTTACACTGTGATCCTCACCCTGAATAAACAGTGACTCTGTACAGTTACACAGTTACCCTCACTCTGAATAAACAGTGACCCTGTACAGTTACACAGTGAGCATCACCCTGAATAATCAGTGAATTTGTACAGTTACACAGTGAGTGCCCCTCACTCTGAATAAACAGTGACTCTGTAGAGTTTCACAGTGACCCTCATCCTGAATAAACAGTGACACTGTACACAGTGACCCTCAGCCTGAATAAATGTTGACTCTGTACATACACAGTGAGTGACCCTCACCCTGAATAAACAGTGATTCTGTACAGTTACATAGTGACTGACACTCACCCTGAAAAACAGTGACTCTGTACAGTTACACAGTGACACTCACCCTGAATGAACAGTGACTCTGTACAGTTACACAGTGAGTGACCCTCACCCTGAATAAACGGTGACTCTGTACAGTTACACAGTGAGTTCCCCTCACCCTGAATAAACAATGACACTCACCCTCAATATACAGTGACTGTGTACAGTTACGCAGTGACTATCACACTGAATAATCAGTGACTCTGTACACTTACACAGTGAATGAGCCTCACCCTGAATTAACAGTGATTCTGTAGAGTTACACTGTGACCCTTACCCTGAATAAATAGTGACTCTGTACAGTTACACAGTGAGTGACCCTCACCCTGAATAAACAGTGACTCTGTAGAGTTACACAGTGACCCTTATCCTGAATAAACAGTGACTCTGTACACAGTGACCCTCAGCCTGAATAAATGGTGACTCTGTACATACACAGTGAGTGACCCTCACCAGGAATAAACAGTGATTCTGTACAGTTACACAGTGAGTGACACTCACCCTGAATAAACAGTGACTCTGTACAGTTACAGAATGAGTGACCCTCACCCTGAATAAACTGTGACTCTGTACACTTACACAGTGAGGTACCCTCACCCTGAATAAACAGTGACTCTGAACAGTTACAGAATGATTCACCCTCACCCTGAATAAACAATGAATCTCTGCCGTTGCACAGTGAGTGACTCTCACCCTGAATAAACAGTGACTCTGTACAGTTACACCGTGACCCTCATGCTGAATAAATGGTGACTCTGTACTTACACAGTGAGTGACCCTCATGCTGAATAAACAGTTACTCTGTACAGTTACACAGTGATCCTCACCCTGAATAAACAGTGACTCTGTACAGTTACACAGTGAGTGACTCTCACCCTGAATAAACGGTGACTCTGTACAGTTACACAGTGAGTGCCCCTCACCCTTAATAAACAGTGACTCTCACACTCAATAAACAGTGACTCTGTACAGCTACACTGTGACCATCACACTGAATAATCAGTGACTCTGTACAGTTACACAGTGACCCTCATCCTGAATAAACAGTGACACTGTACACAGTGACCCTCAGCCTGAATAAATGTTGACTCTGTACATACACAGTGAGTGACCCTCACTCTGCATAAACAGTGACACTGTACAGTTACACACTGACTATCACTCTGAATAAACAGTGACCCTGTACAGTAACACGATGAGTGACACACAGCCTGAAATAACAGTGAGTTCATACAGTTACACAGTGACCCTCACCCTGAATAAACGATGACTTTGTACAGTTACACAGTTACCCACACTCTGAATAAACAGTGACCCTGTACAGTTATACAGTGAGCATCACCCTGAATAATCAGTGATTTTGTACATTTACATATTGAACCTCACTCTGAACAAACAGTGACTCTCTGCCGCTGCACAGTGAGTGACACTCGCCTTGAATAAACAGTGACTCTGTACAGTTACACAGTGACCCTCACCCTGAATAAACAGTGACTCTGTACAGTTACACAATGACCCTCACCCTGAATAAACAGTGACTCTGTACAGTTACACAGTGACCCTCACCCTGAATCAACGATGACTCTGTGCAGTAACACAGTGAGTGACCCTCACCCTTAATAAACAGTGACTCTCACCCTCAATAAACAGTGACTTTGTAAAGTTACGCAGTGACCATCACCCTGAATAAACAGTGACTCTGTACAGTTACACAGTGAGTACACCTCAGCCAAAATAAACAGTGACTCTGTACAGTTACACAGTGACCCTCACCCTGAATAAACAGTGACTCTATACAGTTACACAGTGACCCTCACCCTGAATAAACGATGTTTTTGTGCAGTTATACAGTGAACCTCACCCTGAATACACAGTGATTCTGTACACTTACACAGTGAGTGAAACTCACCCTGAGTAAACAGTGACTCTGTGCAGTTACACCGTGAGTGCCCCTCAGCCAAAATAAACAGTGACTCTGTACAGTTACACAGTGACTCTCACCCTGAATAAACAGAGATTCTATAAAGTTACTCAGTGACCCTCGCTCTGAATAAACGGTGACTCTGTACAGTTACACAGTGACTCTCAACCTGAATAATCAGTGACCGTGTACAGTCACATGATGAGTGACACACAGCCTGAATAAACAGTGACTTCGTACAGTTACACAGTGACGCTCACTCTGCATAAACAGTGACACTGTACAGTTACACACTGACTGTCACTCTGAATAAACAGTGACCCTGTACAGTAACACGATGAGTGACCCACAGCCTGAATAAACAGTGATTTCACACAGATACACAGTGAGCCTCACCCTGAATAAACAGTGACTTTGTACAGTTACACAGTGAGCCTCACCCTGAGTAAACACTGAATCGATACACTTACTCAGTGACCCTCGCCTGAATAAACGGTGACTCTGCACAGTTACACAGTGACCCTCACCCTGAATAAACAGTGACTATGTACAATTACACAGTGGCCCTCACCCTGAATAAACAGTGATGTTGTACAGTAACAGTTACCCTCACTCTGAGTAAAGAGTGACCCTGTACAGTTACACAGTGAGCATCACCCTGAATAATCAGTGATTTTGTACAATTACACAGTTACCCTCACTCTGAAAAAACAGTGACCCTGTACAGTTACACAGTGACCCTCACTCTGAATAAACAGTGACCCTGTACAGTTACACAGTGACCCACACTCTGAATAATCAGTGACCGTGTACAGTAACACGATGAGTGACACACAGCCTGAATAAACAGTGACTTCATACAGTTACGCAGTGACCCTCACCCTGAATAAACAGTGAGTTTGTACAGTTACACAGTTACCCACACTCTGAATAAACAGTGACCCTGTACAGTTACACAGTGACCCTCACTCTGAATAATCAGTGACCATGTACAGTCACACGATGAGTGACCCACAGCCTGATTAAACAGTGACTTCGTACAGTTACACAGTGACCCTCACCCTGAATAAACAGTGACCCTGTACAGTTACACAGTGACCCTCACTCTGAATAATCAGTGACCATGTACAGTTACACAGTGAGCCTCACCCTGAATAAACTGTGACCCTGTACAGTTACACAGTGAGCCTCACCCTGAATAAACAGTGACTCTGTACAGTTACACAGTGACCCTCACCCTGAATAAATGATGACTTTGTGCAGTTATACATTGAACCTCACCCTGAATACACAGTGATTCTGTACACTTACACAGTGAGTGACACTCACCCTGAGTAAACAGTGACTCTGTACAGTTACACCGTGAGTGACCCTCACCCTGAATAAACAGTGACTCTGTACACTCACACAGTGAGTGACCCTCACCCTGAATAAACAGTGATTCTGTAGAGTTACACAGTGAGCCTCACCCTGAATAAACAGTGATTCTCTGCTGTTGCACAGTGAGTGACCCTCACCCTGAATAAACAGTGACTCTATACAGTTACACAGTGAGTGTCCCTCAGCCAAAATAAACAGTGACTCTGTACAGTTACACAGTGACCCTCACCCTGAATCAACGATGACTCTGTGCAGTAACACAGTGAGTGACCCTCACCCTTAATAAACAGTGACTCTCACCCTCAATAAACAGTGACTTTGTAAAGTTACGCAGTGACCATCACCCTGAATAAACAGTGACTCTGTACAGTTACACAGTGAGTACACCTCAGCCAAAATAAACAGTGACTCTGTACAGTTACACAGTGACCCTCACCCTGAATAAACAGTGACTCTATACAGTTACACAGTGACCCTCACCCTGAATAAACGATGAATTTGTGCAGTTATACAGTGAACCTCACCCTGAATACACAGTGATTCTGTACACTTACACAGTGAGTGAAACTCACCCTGAGTAAACAGTGACTCTGTACAGTTACACCGTGAGTGCCCCTCAGCCAAAATAAACAGTGACTCTGTACAGTTACACAGTGACTCTCACCCTGAATAAACAGAGATTCTATACAGTTACTCAGTGACCCTCGCTCTGAATAAACGGTGACTCTGTACAGTTACACAGTGACTCTCAACCTGAATAATCAGTGACCGTGTACAGTCACATGATGAGTGACACACAGCCTGAATAAACAGTGACTTCGTACAGTTACACAGTGACGCTCACTCTGCATAAACAGTGACACTGTACAGTTACACACTGACTGTCACTCTGAATAAACAGTGACCCTGTACAGTAACACGATGAGTGACCCACAGCCTGAATAAACAGTGATTTCACACAGATACACAGTGAGCCTCACCCTGAATAAACAGTGACTTTGTACAGTTACACAGTGAGCCTCACCCTGAGTAAACACTGAATCGATACACTTACTCAGTGACCCTCGCCTGAATAAACGGTGACTCTGCACAGTTACACAGTGACCCTCACCCTGAATAAACAGTGACTATGTACAATTACACAGTGGCCCTCACCCTGAATAAACAGTGATGTTGTACAGTAACAGTTACCCTCACTCTGAGTAAAGAGTGACCCTGTACAGTTACACAGTGAGCATCACCCTGAATAATCAGTGATTTTGTACAATTACACAGTTACCCTCACTCTGAAAAAACAGTGACCCTGTACAGTTACACAGTGACCCTCACTCTGAATAAACAGTGACCCTGTACAGTTACACAGTGACCCACACTCTGAATAATCAGTGACCGTGTACAGTAACACGATGAGTGACACACAGCCTGAATAAACAGTGACTTCATACAGTTACGCAGTGACCCTCACCCTGAATAAACAGTGAGTTTGTACAGTTACACAGTTACCCACACTCTGAATAAACAGTGACCCTGTACAGTTACACAGTGACCCTCACTCTGAATAATCAGTGACCATGTACAGTCACACGATGAGTGACCCACAGCCTGATTAAACAGTGACTTCGTACAGTTACACAGTGACCCTCACCCTGAATAAACAGTGACCCTGTACAGTTACACAGTGACCCTCACTCTGAATAATCAGTGACCATGTACAGTTACACAGTGAGCCTCACCCTGAATAAACTGTGACCCTGTACAGTTACACAGTGAGCCTCACCCTGAATAAACAGTGACTCTGTACAGTTACACAGTGACCCTCACCCTGAATAAATGATGACTTTGTGCAGTTATACATTGAACCTCACCCTGAATACACAGTGATTCTGTACACTTACACAGTGAGTGACACTCACCCTGAGTAAACAGTGACTCTGTACAGTTACACCGTGAGTGACCCTCACCCTGAATAAACAGTGACTTTGTACACTCACACAGTGAGTGACCCTCACCCTGAATAAACAGTGATTCTGTAGAGTTACACAGTGAGCCTCACCCTGAATAAACAGTGATTCTCTGCTGTTGCACAGTGAGTGACCCTCACCCTGAATAAACAGTGACTCTATACAGTTACACAGTGAGTGTCCCTCAGCCAAAATAAACAGTGACTCTGTACAGTTACACAGTGACCCTCAGCCTGAATAAACAGTGACTCTATACAGTTACACAGTAACCCTCACCCTGAATAAATGATGACTTTGTGCAGTTATACAGTGAACCTCACCCTGAATACACAGTGATTCTGTACACTTAAACAGTGAGTGACACTCACCCTGAATTAACAGTGACTCTGTACAGTTACACTGTGATCCTCACCCTGAATAAACAGTGACTCTGTACAGTTACACTGTGACTCTCACCCTGAATACACAGTGATTCTATACAGTTACTCAGTGACCCTCGCCCTGAATAAACAGTGACTCTGTACAGTTACACAGTGACTGTCAACCTGAATAATCAGTGACCGTGTACAGTCACACGATGAGTGACCCACAGCCTGAATAAACAGTGACTTCGTACAGTTACACAGTGCCCCTCACCCTGAATAAACAGTGACCATCACACTCAATAAACAGTGACTCTGTACAGTTACACAGTGGCCATCACACTAATAATCAGTGACTCTATACAGTTACACAGTGAGTGACCCTCACTCTGAATAAACAGTGACTCTGTAGAGTTATACAGTGACCCTCATCTTGAATAAACAGTGACACTGTACACAGTGACCCTCAGCCTGAATAAATGGTGACTCTGTACATACACAGTGAGTGACACTCACCATGAATAAACAGTGATTCTGTACACTTACACAGTGAGTGACACTCAACCTGAATAAACAGTGACTCTGTACAGTTACACAGTGAGTGACACTCACCCTAAATAAACAGTGATTCTGTACAGTTACACAGTGAGTGACACTCACCCTGAATAAACAGTGACTCTGTACAGTTACACAGTGACACTCACCCTGAATAAACAGTGAGTCTGTACAGTTACAGATTGAGAGACCCTCACCCTGAATAAACTGTGACTCTGTACACTTACACAGTGAGTGACCATCACCCTGAATAAACAGTGATTCTGTACACTTACACAGTGACACTCACCCTGAATAAACAATGACTCTGTACAGTTACACAATGAGTGACCGCACCCACAATAAACTGTGACTCTGTACACTTACACAGTGAGTGACCCTCACGCTGAGTAAACAGTGACTGTGTAGCGTTATACAGTGATGCTCACCCTGAATAAACAGTGACTCTGTACACTTACACAGTGAGTGACCGTCACCCAACATAAACAGTGACCCTGTACAGTTACACAGTGAGTGACCTTCACCCTGAATAAACAGTGACTCTGTACAGTTACACAGTGACCCTCACCCTGAATAAACAGTGACTCTGTACAGTTACACAGTGAGTGCCCCTCACCCTTAATAAACAGTGACTCTCACCCTCAATAAACAGTGACTCTGTACAGTTACGCAGTGAACATCACACTGAATAATCAGTGACTTTGTACAGTTACACAGTGACCCTCACCCTGAATAAACAGTGACTTTGTACAGTTACAGAGTTACCCTAACTCTGAATAAACAGTGACCCTGTACAGTTACACAGTGAGCATCACCCTGAATAATCAGTGATTTTGTACAGTCACACAGTGAGTGCCCCTCACCCTGAATAAACAGTGAACATCACCCTCAATAAACAGTGACTCTGTACAGTTACACAGTGGCCATCACACTAATAATCAGTGACTCTATACAGTTACACAGTGAGTGACCCTCACTCTGAATAGACAGTGACTCTGTAGAGTTACACAGTGACCCTCATCTTGAATAAACAGTGACACTGTACACAGTGACCCTCAGCCTGAATAAATGGTGACTCTGTACAGTTACACAGTGAGTGACACTCACCCTGAATAAACAGTGATTCTGTACAGTTACACAGTGAGTGACACTCACCCTGAATAAACAGTGATTCTGTACAGTTACACAGTGAGTGACACTCACCCTGAATAAACAGTGACTCTGCACAGTTACAGAATGAGTGACCCTCACTCTGAATAAACTGTGACTCTGTACACTTACACAGTGAGTGACCCTCGCTCTGAATAAACAGTGACTCTGTACACAGTGACCCTCATCCTGAATAAATGATGACTCTGTACATACACAGTGAGTGACCATCACCCTGAATAAACAGTGATTCTGTACACTTACACAGTGACACTCACCCTGAATAAACAGTGACTCTGTACAGTTACACAATGAGTGACCCGCACCCTCAATAAACTGTGACTCTGTACACTTACACAGTGAGTGACCCTCACGCTGAGTAAACAGTGACTGTGTAGCGTGATACAGTGATGCTGACCCTGAATAAACAGTGACTCTTTACACTTACACAGTGAGTGACCGTCACCCAACATAAACAGTGACCCTGTACAGTTACACAGTGAGTGACCTTCACCCTGAATAAACAGTGACTCTGTGCAGTTACACAGTGACCCTCACCCTGAATAAACAGTGAATTCTGTACAGTTAAACAGTGAGTGACCCTCACCCTGAATAAACGGTGACTCTGTACAGTTACACAGTGAGTGCCCCTCACCAATAATAAACAGTGACTCTCACCCTCAATAAATAGTGACTCTGTACAGTTACAAAGTGACGCTCACCCTGAATAAACAGTTACTCTGTACAGTTACACAGTGACCCTCACCCTGAATAAATAGTGAGTATGTACACAGTGACCCTCAGGCTGAATAAATGGTGACTCTGTACATACACAGTGAGTGACCCTCACGCTGAATAAACAGTGTTTCTGTACAGTTACACAGTGACCCTCACTCTGAATAAACAGTGACCCTGTACAGTTACACAGTGACCCTCACTCTGAATAAACAGTGACCCTGTACAGTTACACAGTGAACGTCACTCTGAATAATCAGTGACCGTGTACAGTAACACGATGAGTGACACACAGCCTGAATAAACAGTGACTTCATACAGTTACACAGTGACCCTCACCCCGAATAAACAGTGACTTTGTACAGTTACAGTGACTCTCACCCTGAATAAGCAGTGACTCTGTACTGTTACACAGTTAGTGACCCACACCCTGAATAAATAGTGACTCTGTTCAATTATACAGTGACCCTCACCCTGAATAAACAGTGACTCTGTACAGTTACACAGTGACCCTCACCCTGAATAAACAGTGACTCTGTACAGTTACACAGTGACCCTCATCCTGAATAAACAGTGACTCTGTACAGTTACACAGTGACCCTCACCTTGAATAAACAGTGACTCTGTGCAGTTACACAGTGACCCTCACTCTGAATAAACAGTGACTCTGTACAGTTACACTGTGACCCTCATGCTGAATAAACATTGACTCTGTATAGTTACACCGTGAGTGACCCTCACTCTGAATAAACAGTGGCTCTGTACAGTTACACCATGATCCTCACCCTGAATAAACAGTGACTCTCTACAGTTACACAGTGACCCTCACCCTGTATAAACAGTGACTCTGTACGGTTACACAGTGACCCTCACCCTGAATAAACATTGACTTTGTACAGATACACAGTGACCCTCACCCTGAATAAACAGTGACTCTGTACAGTTACACAGTGAGTGACCCTCACCCTGAATAAACAGTGACTCTGTACAGTTACACAGTGAGTGACCCTCACCCTGAATAAACAGTGACTCTGTACAGTTACACAGTGAGTGACCCTCACCCTGAATAAACAGTGACTCTGTACAGTTACACAGTGAGTGACCCTCACCCTGAATAAACAGTGACTCTGTACAGTTACACAGTGAGTGACCCTCACCCTGAATAAACAGTGACTCTGTACAGTTACACAGTGAGTGACCCTCACCCTGAATAAACAGTGACTCTGTACAGTTACACAGTTAGTGACCCTCACCCTGAATAAACAGTGACTCTGTACAGTTACACAGTGAGTGACCCTCACCCTGAATAAATAGTGACTCTGTACAGTTACACAGTGACCCTCACCCTGAATAAACAGTGACTCTGTACAGTTACAGAGTGAGTGACCCTTACCCTGAATAAACAGTGTCTCTGTGCAGTTTCACAGTCTCCCTCAACCTGAATGAATCTGAATGAGAGAACCCTTCTGTAAAACATGTAATGGGGTGAGTCTCACTCTGTACTTGGGTAATGGGGCTTATGATGATGATGACGTCGACTCAGACCTGAGAGGCCAGCGTCGGGCATTTTCATGCCTTAGAAGGCACAGTTCGAAAGTCTGTGTGGGACGCCATCCCTCGCACAGACATTTCGCAGTATTATTTTACAAGCCCAAGTTGCGAGCTCGACATCATCCCGGCGCGGATGGAGTGCGCACACGGGGGCGGTCTGTCGCTGGATGGAACTCGGGAACCTCCGTTCTCGCGCCCGGCACTGATCTTAGTGCGCCACCAGCCTACCTAACTGTAATGTGGGAGAGACTCCCTTTGTGAAACGTATAATGGGTGAGAGACTCTCGCTAACCGAATCAGAATCAGGTTTATTATCACCAGCATGTGACGTGAAATTTGTTAACTTAGCAGCAGAAGTTCAATGCAATACAATAATCTAGCAGAGAGAGAAAAAAAAATAAAATAAAACATAATAGTAAATAAACAAGTAAATCAATTAAGTATTTTAAATAGATTTTTAAAAATGTGCAAACCAGAAATACTATATATTAAAAAAAAAAGTGAGGTAGTGTCCAAAGCTTCAATGTCCATTTAGGAATCTGATGGCAGAGGGGAAGAAGCTGTTCCTGAATTGCAGAGTGTGTGCCTTCAGGCTTCTGTACCTCCTACCTGATGGTAACAGGGAGAAAAGGGCATGCCCTGGGCACTGGAGGTCCTTAATAATGGACACTGCCTTTCTGAGACACCGCTCCCTAAAGATGTCCTGGGTACTTTGCAGGCTAGTACCCAAGATGGAGCTGACTAGATTTACAACCTTCTGCAGCTTCTTTCGGTCCTGTGCAGTAGCGCCTCCATACCAGACAGTGATGCAGCCTGTCAGAATGCTCTCCACGGTACAACTATAGAAGTTTTTGAGTGTATTTGTTGACATACCAAATCTTTTCAAACTCCGAGTCAAGTATAGCCACTGTCTTGCCTTCTTTATGACTACATCGATATGTTGGGACCAGGTTAGATCCTCAGAGATTTTGACACCCAGGAACTTGAAGCTGCTCACTCTCTCCACTTCTGATCCCTCTATGAGGATTGGTATGTTTTCCTTCGTCTTACCCTTCCTGAAGTCCACAATCAGCTCTTTCATCTTACTGACGTTGAGTCCCAGGTTGTTGCTGTGGCACCACTCCACTAGTTGGCATATCTCACTCCTGTGCGCCCTCTCGTCACCACCTGTGATTCTACCAACAATGGTTGTATCGTCAGCAAGTTTATAGATGGTATTTGAGCTATGCCTAGCTACACAGTCATGTGTATAGAGAGAGTAGAGCAGTGGGCTAAGCACACACCCCTGAGGTGCACCAGTGTTGGTCGTCAGCGAGGAGAATATGTTATCACCAATCTGCACAGACTGTGGTCTTCTGGTTAGGTTAGGGAGGTACAGAAGCCCAGGTTCCGCAACCTTTCAATCAGGTTTGTGGGAATGATGGTATTAGATGCTGAGCTATAGTCAATGAACAGCATCCTGACGTAGGTGTCTGTGTTGTCCAGGTGCTCTAAAGCCACGAGGAGAGCCATGGAGACTGTGTCTGCTGTTGACCTATTGTGACGATAGGCAAATTGCGATGGGTCCAGGTCCTTGCTGAGGCAGGAGTTCAGTTTAGTCATAATCAGCCTCTCAAAGCTTTTCATCACTGTCAATGTGAGTGCTACTAGGCGATAGTCGTTAAGGCAGTCCACATTAACAGGGATAGTGGGGACTATACTCCCACTGTAACAGGCGTAATGGGGAAAGGGCTCTCTGTAACAATAGTAATGGGGAAGAGATTCTCTCTGTAGCAGGAGTAATGAGGGAGAGACTTCCTCTCTTCCGGGGTCATGGAGTATTGGGGTATTCAGAAATTCAGTATATCTGTCGATCTTCACCAGCTTTTACCGATGCATGACAGAAAGCATCCAATATGGATGCATCATGGCTCGGTATGGCAACTGCTCTGCCAATGTCCGCAGAAAATCACAGAGAGTTGTGGACACAGCTCAACACATCACAGAAACCAGCCTTCCTTCCATGGACTCTGTGTCATTTTAAAGCAGCAAGCATAATCAAAGACCCCTACCCACCCTGGACATTCTGTCTTTCCCCCTCTCCATTGGGCAGAAAATACAAAAGCCTGAAAGCAAGTCCCACCAGGTTCAAAGACAGCTTCTACCCCGCTGTTATCAGACTATTGAATGGTCCCCTCATACAATAAAATAAGCCTTCAACCTCCTTGTTTGTGTGAAACTCCTTCAGAAAATAAACCAAGCCTCATGAGAGTTTGTCATCTGTGATGAAACACTCAGTGGGAACTTTATTATGTACACCTGCTTGTTAATGCAAATATCTAATAAACCAATTATGTGGCAGCAACTCAATGCATGCAGACATGGTCAAGAGGTTTGGTTGTTGTCCAGACCAAAATCAGAATGGGGAAGAAATGTTTGTTGGTGCCAGATGGGGTGCTTTGAGTATCTCAGGAACTGCTGATTTCCTGGGATTCTCACACACAACAGTCTCTAGAGTTTACAGAGAATGAGGCAAAGCATTCAACAAGTGGCGGCTCCGTGGGTAAAAATGCCTTGTTAATGATACTTGTCAGAGGAGAATGGCTAGACTGATTCAGGCTGACAGGCAGGTGACAGTAACTCAAGTAACCACGTGTTATAATGTACAGAAGAGCATCTCTGAATGCTCAGCATGTCAAACTGTAAAGTGGATGGGCTACAGCAGGAGCAGGCCACCAACATACACTCAGTGGCCACTTCATTAGGGACAGGAGGCACTGTTAAAGTGGACGCTCAGTGTATACTGTAAGAAAAATCCAGCGGATTCCACTTAATTGGGACCAAAGTTTCATGGAAATAGTTAAACAGGGTATAAAAAAGACAAACCACTGTTTAACTGAGTAACAAATTCACTATTTAAATTAAATTACAGAACAAATTTGAACACCACCAAAATTACCACAGTATTATAAAACTGTGTATTAGTTCCTAGTAGTCATTGATGGAGGAATTCATCCTGTGTACGCTGGCATGTTCTTTTGATAGAAAGTAGTTAAACGAAGTCAGCAGTCACCTGGGGCAGATAATGGACTGTCTTCATACACAAACAAGAGAAAATTTGCAGATGCTGGAAATCCAAGCAAGGATTAATGAAGAGGGAGTGGAGAGCAGAACGTTCGGAAGGACCTGCTGAGGGGTCTTGGCCTGAAACGTCACCTGTACTCTTGTTCTTTTGATGCTGCCTGGCCTGCTGAGTCCCTTCAGCATTTTGTGTGTGTTGCTTGTCTTCATACAATGCTTTTGATGATCGTGGTATTTTCATTGTAACATTCAAGATGATTGTCGATACCTTCAGAAATCTTTGTAGCTCCTAACTTGATGAAATTATTTCATTTTCACCTCCAGCGTTTCTGACATCTCCAAGCCTGAATGCTTGAAACTGCAGCAAGCAAAACAGATCTAAATTGTCTTTTTGCTTAGGTCTCGCCATCAATTAGTGACAAAAATCACTGCTTCTGGAACACTAACACACGTAACTGATATTATTTAAAAATTGTTCATTCTAAGCACAGTGTACTGTCTAACAGCCACACAAGTGCACACTAGTTAGGAATGGTTCAGCAACAGTCTCCTGACCTAATTAAGTGGCATCGTGCCCCAAATAAACAAAAGGAATCCCAGATATTTTCTCAATTATTTTTTGTTCTTTAAGAGTTGGACTGATTAAGTGACGGCCCAATTTACCAGACTCCACTGTACTTTAAAATGCACACACGCCCAATTAGTTTCCTGACAAGGAACGACAGCATCATTTACAGTGGGTGATTGACCATGGAGTTTTCAGTTTTTAATTCCAAACCGTTAACTTTGTGGTTGATCTCTACTGGACCCATAACATAGACACCATCACAAGGAAGGTATGCGAGCATCTTTGCTTTCTTAAATGGTTAAGGAGGTTTGGCTTGTCACCAGACACTCTAACAATTTCTACAGGTGCTCTGTTGAGAGTATGCTGACTGGTTGTATCACAGTCCGGTATGGCAATTCGACTGTGCAGGAATGTAAGAGGCTGTAGTGGACTCGGTCCGATACATCACACGAACATCCCTCCCCACCATCAAGAGCATCTACACGCGATGCTGCCTCAAGAAGGCAAGATCCCCATCATCTGGGCCATGCCATCTTCTCACAGCTCCTGTTGGGCAGGGGTACAGAAGCCTGAAGTCCCGAACCTCCGGTTTCCAAAACAGCGAGTTCCCTTCAACCATTCGGTTCTTGAACCAATGGGTAAAATTGTGATACTGTGTGCCTATGATGCTGTACAGCACAGATGCAGGCCCTTTAGCCCATCTAGTCCATGCTCAACTATTTAAACTGCCCACCTGCACTGGGACCATAGCCCTCCATACCCCTACCATCCATGTACCTATCAAAACTTCTCTTAAACATTGAAATTGAGCTCACATGCACCGCTCATGCTGGCAGCTGATTTCACACTCTCACGATGCTAAGTGAAGGAGTTTCCCCTCATGTTCCCCTTAAACTTTCATCCTTAACCCTTGACCTCCAGTTGTCCCCCAACAGTGCACCCAGCCTGCTTGCATTCACCCTTTCTATACCCCTCATAGTTCTCTATACCTCTATCAAATCTCTCCTCAAACTTCTATATTCCAAGGAATAAAGTTCTAACCTATTCAGTCGTTCCTCATAACCTGGTGTATTGTGGACTCAGAGTGGGAAGGGGACAGGGAGAGGGGAATCATGGTTGGGAACTGAGGTAGTAAGAGGGGAGGGAGTGGGAGGCACCAGAAAGACATTCTATAATAAATAAACCAATTGTTTGGAATTAATTTACCTTGCCTGATGTCTCAGGGCTGGGTGTGTCTGCACCCGTGTCACCCCCACCCCTGGCACTCCTCTGCCATCTGTCCCACACCATACCCGCTTCACCCTTGCCATTCACAACGTTCTTTGCTCCTGCCAGATTTACAATCTCAGTCTCTGCTCCACATTGACTAATACAGTACTGTGCAAAAGTCTTAGGCACCCTCGTTATATACAAAAAGTATTCACCCACCCTTCGAAGTTTTCATGTTTTATTGTTTTACAACATTGACTCACAGTGGATTTAGCTTGGCTTTTTCCCTGTACTTATCAATAGAAAAAGAATTTCTTCTCAAAGTGAAACAGATTTTACAAAGTGATCTAAATTAATTACAAATATAAAATACAAAATAATTAATTGAATAAGTATTCACCCCCTTTTATATGACATGCCAAATTGGTGCTGCCAATTGGTTTTAGAAGTCTCATAATTAGTTAAATAGAGATCACTGTGAGTAGTCAAGGTGTTTCAATTGACTGTAGTGAAAATACACCTGTATCTGGATCCAAATGCTGGTGAGTCAGTATGGCAAAAACGACACCATGAAGACAAAAGAACACTCCAAGCAACTCCATGAAAAGGTTATTGAAAAGCACAAGTCAGGAGATGGATTCAAGAAGTGGAAAGAATATGGCAGAGCTGTAAATCGCCTGGAGCAGTCCATCCTCAAAAACTGAGTGACTGTGCAAGAAGGGGACTCGTGAGAGAGGCCTCCAGGAGACCTTTATGGGAGAGTGGCAAAGAGAAAGCCATTGTCGAAAAAAACTCACATGAAATCTCGGCTAGAGTTTGCCAGAAGGCATATAGGAGACTTTGAAGTCAGCTGGAAGAAGATGCTGTGGTTTAATGAAAGCAAATTTGAGCTTTTTGGCCATCAGACTAAACACTATGTTCATCAAAACATGCCATACCTACCGTGAAGCATGGTGGTGGCTGCATCGTGTTGTGGGGATGGTTCACCGCAGCAGTCCCTGGAATTCTTGTGAAGGTAGAGGGTACAATGAATGCAGCAAAATCCTGAATACAGACAAATTCTGAAGGAAAACCTGAAGCAGTCCGCAAGAGAACTTGTCCAGCAAGACAATAACTCCAAGCATAAAACTAAAGCCACATAGGAATGGATTAAAACCAACAAAGTTAATGTCCTGGAGTGACCAAGTCAGAGTCCAGATCTCAATCCAATTGAGAGTTTGTGACCGGACTTAAAAAGGGCTGTTCACTCACAATCCCCATGTAAACTGACAGAGCTTGAGCAGTTTTGCAAAGAGATAGTCCAGGAAATTATAGACCAGTGAGTCTTACTTCAGTGGTTGGTAAGTTGATGGAAAAGATCCTGAGAGGCAGGACTGATGAACATTCGGAGAGGTATATGATTAGGAATAGTCAGCATAGCTTTGTGAAAGGCAGGTTGTGCTTTACGAGCTAATTGAATTTTCTGAGGATGTGACTAAACACATTGATGAAGGTAGAGTAGTAGATGTAGTGTATATGGATTTCAGCAAGGCATTTGACAAGGTACCCCATGCAAGGCTCATTGAGAAAGTAAGGAGGCATGGGATCCAAGGAGACATGGCTTTGTGGATCCAGAACTGGCTTGCCCACAGAAGGCAAAGAGTGGTTGTAGATGGGTCATATTCTGCGTGGAGGTCAGTCACTAGTGGTGTGCCTCAGAGATCTGTTCTGGGACCCCCACTCTTTGTGATTTTTATAAATGACCTGGATGAAAAAGTGGAGGGATGGGTTAGTAACTTTGCTGATGACACAAAGGTTGGAGATGTTGTGGAGGACTGTCAAGAGGTTACAGTGGGACATTGATAGGATGCAAAACAGGGCTGAGAAGTGGCAGATGGAGTTCAACCCAGATAAGTGTGAGGTGGTTCATTTTGGTAGGTCAAATATGATGGCAGAATATAGTATTAATGGTAAGACTCTTGGCAGTGTGGAGGATCAGAGGGATCTTGGGGTCCGAGTCCATAGGACACTCAAAGCTGCTGCGTGGATTGACTCTGTTGTTAAGAAAGCATACGGTGCATTGGCCTTCATCAATCGTGAGATTGAGTTTAAGAGCTGAGAGGTAATGTTACAGCTATATAGGACCCTGGTCAGACTCCACTTGGAGTACTGTGCTCAGTTCTGGTCACCTCATTACAGAAAGGATGTGAAAACCATAGAAAGGGTGCAGAGGAGATTTACAGGGATGTGGTTCCCTTCCTATCCACAACTCCTGGGGTCGACACAGTGAAGCTCCCTCCACACTGTCCCATCACACACTTCCGGGTTCAGACACAGAGTGAAGCTCCCTCCAGACAATCCCATCACACACTCTCGGGGTCAGACACAGAGTGAAGCTCCCTCCACACAATCCCATCACACACTCCCGGGGTCAGATGCAGAGTAAAGCTCCCTCCACACTGACCCAGGTCATTTATAAAAATCACAAAGAGTGGGGGTCCCAGAACAGATCCCTGAGGCACACCACTAGTGACTGACCTCCATGCAGAATATGACCCGTCTACAACCACTCTTTGCCTTCTGTGGGCAAGCCAGTTCTGGATCCACAAAGTAATGTCCCCTTGGATCCCATGCCTCCTTACTTTCTCAATAAACCTTGCATAGGGTACCTTGTCAAATGCCTTGCTGAAATCCATATACATTACATCTAAACTGGGGAGCATGCCTTATGAGAATAGGTTAAGTAAACTCGGCCTTTTTTCCCTGGAGCGACGGAAGATGAGAGGTGACCTGAGGTGTATAGATGATGAGAGGCATTGATCATGTGGATAGTCAGAGGCTTTGCAAAAGCTAGCACAAGAAGGCTAGCACAAGAAGGAACAGTTTTAAGGTGCTTGGAAGTAGGTACAGAGGAGATGTCAGGGGTAAGGTTTTTACGCAGGGTGTGGTGAGTGTATGGAATGGGCTGCCGGTGATGGTGGTGGAGGTGGATACGGTAGGGTCTTTTAAGAGACTCCTGGACAGGAGTGTGGAGCTCAGAAAAAATAGAGGGCTATGGGTAACCCTAGGTAATTTCTAAGGAAAGGACATGTTCGGCCCAGCTTTGTGGGCTGAATGGCCTGTATTGTGCTGTAGGTTTTCTATGTTTCTAAGAATGGGGAAAAGTTGCAGTGTCTAGAAGTGCAAAGCTGATAGAGACCTATCCACACAGGCTCAAGGCTGTAATTGCTGCCAAAGGTGCATCTACTAAATACTGACTTGAAGGGGATGAATACTTATGCAATCAATTATTTTCTGTTTTATATTTGTAATGAATTTAGATCACTTAGATCTGTTTCCACTTTGACATAAACGTGTCTTTTTTCTGTTGATCAGTGTCAAAAAAAAACAAATTAAATCCACTGTGATTAAATGTTGTAAAACAATAAAACAGTAATACTTTTTGAGGGGATGAGTACTTTCCATAGGCACTGTATATTTATATATTCATTTTGTACAGTACTGTGCACACTCAGTTCATACTTCCAGCCATGCACACATACAGTAACTCCCTCTCTCACACACACATTCACGCATTCACACACTGAGACTCACAGACACACACAATCTCTCTCTCTCACACACACACCCCACCCACACCCCGGAGTCCTAAGAACGGAGTTTCAGAGCGGCTCCCTCGGTTACACAGGAAGAAGATGTCACTGCTCCACAAGCTGTTGCCCTGCCACATGCCAAGAGAACCAGTCCACTCGCCAGCGCGGCAGGTGTGATGGGGGCTGGGCATTGGTTGCAAAGAGTGGGCACAGCCAGCAGCTGTGAGAGCTTAAAGACTGAGTTGGTGGGGGGGGGGGTGTTTGGGAGAAAGATAGATGGGGAGAAAGAGGGTGGGAGTCAGAAAGAGAATCAGGGAGAGAGGTGGTTTGGTAGCAAGCGAGAGAGTGGGGGGGTGGGTAGGTATTTGGGAGCACACTCACTCGCACAGGACAGGGTGACGGGCAGGGAGCAGGAGACCTGGTTTCCACCATCCGATTGAACAGCTGGGGAGACACTGACATTTGTGATCACAGGAATACACTCTCCAACTCACTGGGAGAGGGCACAGGCACAGTGTCCGAGAAAGTTCCCTTCCTATCCACAACTCCTGGGGTCAACACAGAATGAAGCTCCCTCCACACCATCCCATCACACACTCCCAGAGTCAGACACAGAGTGAAGCTCCCTCCATACCATCCCATCACACACTCCCAGAGTCAGACACAGAGTGACGCTCCCTCCACACCGTCCCATCACACACTCCCAGGGTCAGACACAGAGTGAATCTCCCTCCACACTGTCCCATCACACACTCCCGGGGTCAGACACAGAGTGAATCTCCCTCCACACCGTCCCATCACACACTCCCAGAGTCAGACACAGAGTGATGCTCCCTCCACACCGTCCCATCACACGTTCCCAGGGTCAAACACAGAGTGATGCTCCCTCCACACCGTCCCATCACACACTCCCGGGGTCAGACACAGAGTGAAGCTCCCTCCACACCGTCACATCACACACTCCCAGGGTCAGACACAGAGTGATGCTTCCTCCACACTGTCCCATCACACACTCCCAGGGTCAGACACAGAGTGATGCTCCCTCCACACTGTCCCATCACACACTCCCAGAGTCAGACACAGAGTGATGCTCCCTCCACACTGTCCCATCACACACTCCCAGGGTCAGAGACAGAGTGAATCTCCCTCCACACCGTCCCATCACACACTCCCGGGGTCAGACACAGAGTGAATCTCCCTCCACACCGTCCCATCATACACTCCCGGGGTCAGACACAGAGTGAAGATCCCTCCACACTGTCCCATCACACACTCCCGGGGTCAGACACAGAGTGAAGCTCCCTCCACACCGTCCCATCACACACTCCCGGGGTCAGACACAAAGTGAAGCTCCCTCCACACCGTCCCATCACACACTCTCGGGGTCAGACACACAGTGAATCTCCCTCCACACTGTCCCTTCACATGCTCCCAGGGTCAAACACAGAGTGAAGCTCCCTCTGTATATCAGTGGGAAGATGTGGGCTCTGGGTGTGAGTGATAACACTCAGGCAACACTCTCTCAGTGCAGAGAAATGTGATCTGAAGTGTTCATAGATTGCGTGAGAAGGTAAGAGGAGGGACACGAGCTTCCTCTGTTACATAGGATCAAATTTAACAGTTTGACAAACAGTGGCCATTTTCTACATGCCGATAAAACTCCACTGCCTGCTGAGACAGCGTGAGAGCGAAGTAGAAGGAAGGAGGGGAGAGAGAGAGAGAGAGAGAGAAAAGGGACAGGGAAGGCAACAAATTTCACGACATATGCCGGTGATTAAGTCTAAGTGAGTAGGTGAATCAGAAATAGAATCAGGTTTCGTATCACTTGCATATGCCATGAAATTTGTTGTCTTTGTGGCAGCTGTACAATGCAATACGTAATAAAAGGAAAAAAAAACTTGAATTACAGTAAGTATATATCAAATAGTTAAAGTGAAAAATAGAAATTAAAAAGTAGTGAGCTAATATTCATGGGTTCCTTGTTCATTCAGAAATTGGATGGCAGAGGGGAAGAAGGTGTTCCTGAATAATTGAGTGTGTGTCTTTAGGCTCCTGATGGCAGCAATGAGAAAAAGGCATGATCTGGATGATAGGGGTCTTTTGAGATATCGCTCCTTGAGGATGTCCTGGATACTAAGGGGGCTAGTGCCCACAATGGAGCTGACTTAAGATTACAGCCCTCTGCAGCTTATTTTGATCCTGTGCAGTAGACCCCCCCCCCCACCCAGTACCAGGCGGTGATGCAGCCATTTAGAATGCTCCCCAAGTATTCTGTAGAAACTTGCAAGTGTCTTTGATGACATACCTCAAACTCAAAAGGTAAGAGAATGAGAAAGAGGAGAGGGAGAGAGAGAGGGGGGAGAGGAGGATAGAAGGAGGGAGTGGGAAAAGAGAGAACTATAAATGGGAGGAAGGAAAAAAGATGAAGAAGAATTAGGAAGGGTATGATGGAAGAGCGCAGAGTGGGAGGGGGACAGAGAAAAGAGGAGGATATAAGGGGGACGGTGATGGGGAGGGAGATGGAGTAGGAGAAAGAAGAGAGAGGGATGAAAAGAGGGAGAGAGTGAGAGTTGTTAACAGCTCCATCATGGGCACTGGTCTTCATAGTATCCAGGACATCTTCAAGGAGCGATGCCTCAAAAAGGTTGCATCCATCGTTAAGGACCTCCCCCCCTGCCCCCATCACGCAGATCATAGCTTGTTTTCATTGGTCCCATCAGGAAGGACAGACAGGAGCCTGAATTTCACGACATATGCTGGTGATATTAGACCTGATTCTGATTCTGAGAGAAGGAGGAGTAATAGGAAAGAAGGGCAAGAAAGAGGTGGGTAGAGGGCTTCAGTTAACAAGAGAAGCCGGACAGAACTGGGACTGTTTTCCCTGGGTGGATGAGGCTGACGGGAGACCTTAGAGAGATTTATACAGCCTCGAGGCGCATAGATATGGTTGACAGTCATGGTCTTTCTCTACCAGGGGTGGGTTCATGGGTTCCTTGTCCATTCAGAAATCTGGTGACAGAGGGGATTAAGCTGTTCCTGAAATGTTGAGTGTGTCTTCAGGCTCCTGTATCTTCTCCTTGATGATAGCAATGAGAAGAGGGCATTACCTGGGTGATGGGGTCCTTAATGATGGATGCCTCCTTTTTGAGGCATTGCCTTTTGAAGATGTCCTCAGTCATGGGGAGGCCAGTGTCCATGATAGAGATGTCTAAGCTTGCAACTCTCTGCAGACTTTTCCGATCCTGTGCAGTGGTCCATGCATACTAAGTGATGATGCAACCAGTTAGAATGCTCTCCATGGTACACCTGCAGAAATTTGTGAGAGTCTTTTGGTGACATATCAAGTCTCCTCAAACTCCTAATGAAATATAGCTGCTATCATGTCTTCCTTGTCATTTTGGCAATATGTTGGGCCCAGGATGGATCTCCAGAGATGCATACACTCCAAATGTGTGTGTTCCCTCGATTTCCCCTTCCTGAAGTCCACAGTCAATTCCTTGGTTTTACTGAAGTTGAGTGCAAAGTTGTTTTGTGATCTTTAACCTCTGCAGAACCTACCTGCTTCAAGCAGGTTTCAATAACACTTTTGCCGAAGAAGAATATGGTAACCTGCCTCAGTGACTATCTTCCAACAGAGCAAGTACCATCTTACTGGCTCTTCACTCAACCACGGGATTTCTGGACAGCAAAGATGCTTACATCAGGATGCTCTTTATTGACTATTCAATACCATCGTCCCCTCAAAACTAATCAATAAGCTTCAAGACCTTGACCTCAATACCTCCTTGTGCAATGGGATGCTTGATTTCCTCACTTGCAGAACCCAGTCAGTTTGGATTGGCAACAGCATCTCTCGGACAATCTCCTGTGTGATTAGCCTGTGTGCTTAGCCCCCTGCTCTACTCCCTTTACACTTCTGACTGTGTGGCCAATGCTGTATACAAGTTTTCTGATGACACCACTGTCATAGGCTTAATCAAAGGTGATGATGAATCAGCATATAGGAGGGAGACTGAAAATCTGGCTAAGTGGTGTCGTAGCAGCAATCTCTTATTCAATGTCAGCAAGACCAAGGAGATGATTATTAGGAAACCAGAGGTCCATGAGCCGGTCCTCATCAGAGGATCAGAGGTGGAGAGAGTCAGCAGCTTTCAGTTCCTCTGTGTTAATATTTCAGAGGGCCCACCCTGGAACCAGCACAGAAGTGCAATTACAAAGAAAGCATGGCAGCACCTCTACTTCCTTAGATGTTTGTGAAGTTTCATCTCAAACTTTCACAAACTTCTGTAGATATGTAGTGGAGAGTATATTGACTGGCTATATCACTGCCTGGTATGGAAACACCAAAGCCCTTGAATGGAAAAATCCTACAAAAAGTACTGGACACGGCCCATCCATCATGAGTAAAGCCCTCCCTACCATTGAGCACATCTACATGAAATGTTGCTATAGGAAAGCAGCATCAATCATGACTCCCACCACCCAGGACCTGCTTTGTTCTCACTGTTGACATCAGGAAGAAGGTACAAGAACCCAGGACTCGCACCACCAGGGTCAGGAACAGTTTTTACCCCTCAACTATCAGGCTTTTGAACTAGAGGAGATAACTTCACTCAACTTCACTTGCCCGATCTTTGAAATGTTCCCATAACCTATGAACTCACTTTCAATGTCTCTTCATCTCATATTTTTGAAATTTATTTATTTATTTATTATTATTTACTTCTTTTTGTATCTGCATAGTTTGTTGTCTGGTTGAATGCCCAAATTAGTGAGGTCTTTCATTTATTCTGTTATGGTTATTATTCTATTATGGATTTATTGAGTATGCCCAGAAGAAAATGAATATCAGGGTTTTATATGGTAACATTGAACTTTGACACCACTCAACCAGTTAATCTATATTGCTCTTGTACTCCTCCTCGTCACCATTTGAAATTCTACCAACAATGGCTGTGTCCTCGGCAAATTTATAGATGGTGTTTCAGCTGTGCCTAGCCACACAGTCACGGCTAGAGAGAGAGTAGAGCAACAGGCTAAGCGTACATCCTTGAGGTGCATCAGTGTTGATTGTCAGCAAGGAGGAAATGTTATTTCCAATCTGCACAGACTGCGATTTCTCGGTGAGGAAGTCGTGGATCCAGTTGCAGAGGGAGGGACATAGGCCCAGGGTTTGGACCTTGTTCATTAGAACTGAAGGTATGATTGTTGAATGCTAGCTGTAGTCAATCAACAGCAGCCTGACATAGGTATCACCATTGTTCAGGTGATCCAGGCCAGCTGGTGGTGTAGTGGCATCAGCGCTGGACTTCGGAGCAAAGGCTCCAGAGTTCAAATCCAGCCGACTCCCTTGCACGCTTTCCATCCTTGCTGGGTTGAGTGTTAAGCTAGCAACTTGGCCTCGTAAAAATAAGAAAGCCTGCTAAAAATAATGCTGTCACAATGGCTTCCCAATGACTTCACTGGGAGTTAAGGGCTTTCTTCTTCTTCAGGTGATCCAGGACTGAGTGGAGAGCCAGTGGGATTACATCCGCTGAGACCTATACAGCAGCTTCAGTTCCTTGCTGAGGCAGGAGTAAATTCTAGCCATGAATAATCTCTTAAAATACTTCATCACACTAGATTTGAGTGCCACTGGGCGATACTCACCCTGCTCTCCTTGGGCACTGGTATAATTTGAAGCAGTTAGGGAATTCTGACTGCAGCTGTAAGAAATTCAACACTCCCGCCAGTTGGTTGGCACAGGTTTTCAGTGCTCTACCCTCAGGGGTGCAGTGCCAGCCAGAGCGTGTCCGGCACATCTTTAAGAAAAAAGCCGAAATAAACAAGCTAATTAATTAGGTGCTGCTCAGGGTGATTTGAGTATCTCAGAAACTGCTGATCTCCTGAGATTTTTACGCACAACAGACTCTGGAGTTTACAAAGAATGGTCCAAGAACAAAAAAGACATCCAGCAAGTGGATTTAACAAGATGTTTTCGCTCACAGAACAGCCACTTGTTGGATTTTTTTTTGTTTTTGGCACCATTCTTTGTAAACTCCAGTCTGTTGTGTATAAAAGTCCCAGGAGATCAGCAGTTTGAGATACTCTAATCACCCTGGGCGGCACCTAATTAATTAGCTTGTTTATTTCAGCTTTTTTTTTAAAGATGTGTCAGACGTGCTCCGGCTAGCAGTGCACCAGTGTCTACCCTAATCACCAAACATCACAGGCCTCCATAGGAAGTAAACACAAAATAATCTGCAGATGCTGGGGTTAAAGCAACACTCACAACACGCTGGAGGAACTCAGCAGGTCGGGCAGCATCCGTGGTAGGTCCAGGTCCAGCCTTCTCCTTCCCACCCTCCCCTACCTTCGTTATAGGGTCTCTGCTCCTTCCCTGACGAAGGGTTCCAGCCCGAAACGTTGACCGATCTTTTCCATGGATGCTGCCCGACCTGCTGAGTTCCTCCAGCGTGTTGTGAGTGCTCTGTAGGAGGGCAAACTGTGCCAGAGCCAATGTGCACCCGAGAGTGTATCAAAGCGGCAGGGCCTGGGTCTGAGATCGAGGGACGACCTGAGGTTTGGACAATTTAAACACTGGGCCAGATTGAAAAGTCAGGATATAGGGGCAGGCCCGATGCTCAGCTTGCTGCTTCGAGAGATTTACACGACTCTGTGCTGAACCGAGGCTGTGACCTGCAACTAATGGGTTACTGAATCAGCTGCAGGCTTCGTGTCTGTGGACTCCCTTTCGTGAACTTCAGTTCCGAATTGTATTTACTTACTTTTATTGGTTTCACAGTTTGCTTTTTTCCTGCACATTGGGTGTTTGATAGTCTTCTTTTTATAATGGGTTCTATTGGGTTTCTTTGTTTTGTGGCCGCCTGTTAGGAGATGAATCTCAAGGTTGTATAATGTACACACACTTTGATAATAAATGTACTTTGAACTGTGATCTTTAATCAGAACACGCTAACTTTTCACTCTTGAAACAGCCCTCTGTAGATCATACCTGGAAGCTGTGCAAGGAGTCTAAAGTCAGAGGGTGCAAGTTTAAGGTGAGATGGGAAAGACTTAATAGGGACACGAGAGGCAGCTTTTTCACTCAGAGGATGGTCCGGCTATGGAAGGAGCTGCAGAAAAAGTGGTTGAGGCAGGAACATTAACAATATTTAAAAGGCATTTGGACAGGTACGGGGTTATGAAAGATTTAGAGGAATATGGGGCAAATGGGCATAGATGAGACTGGCTAGGTTAGCATGGGCTGGTTCGGCCAAAGAGCATTTGGCTCTAACATGGGAGACAGTAGTTTCGTATTACAATTTATTCGTAAGAAATTAACAAACATACTGAGAAAAGCATCAAATTACAACAAAACTCCGATGAGCCACAATCCCAAAATCGCTAAATTTCAGGCAGCAGGTTCCACCGGGACCCATCTTCCTTTAAAGTCACTGGGACTGCGTCTCCTTTTAAACCTGCTGTGAACCCCATGGCCCTTCAAACCTGCTGGGACCTCGTCTCAATTCAAAATCACTGAGACCTCATCTTCCTTTAAACCCACCAGGATCCCATCTCCCTTTAAAATCACCAAGATCCCTTCTTTCTCTAAACCCACTGGACCCTGCTTCACGCTCCCTTTAAATCCACCGGGACCCCTTATGGGCCCTTTCTACAGATGTGCAATAGAGAGCTTTCAAACAAGCTGCATCTCTGCTTGGTACGGAAACTGCTCTGCGACGGACATGACGGCTCTGCAACGGATAATCAAAACTGCCCAACACATCACTGGCACCCGCCTACCCACCATCAGGAACAGAGATACAGAAAGGTGCCAGAAAAGGGCCAGTAACGTCAGGAAGGATGCCACCCACCCTGCTCACGGACTGTTTGCCCCACTCCCATCAGAGCGGAGGCTACGTAGTGTTCACACCAGGACCACTAGACTCAAAAATAGTAACTTTCCCCAAGCAGTGAGGCTGATCAACACCTCCACTCAGTAACCCCCAACCACCACTACTTTATCATTTCCTGTCAGTCACCTTATGTACAGACACCCCTGTGGCTAGTGTCACTTTATGAACATACAATCAATCTGTGTATACAAGCTGTCTCTTGTGTTTTTATATTATTGTGGGATTTATCATTTGTGGTTTTTTTTGTGCTGCATCAGATCCAGAGTAACAATTATTTTGTTCTCCTTTACACTTGTGTACTGGAAATGACATTGAACAATCTTGAACATTCAATCTTGAATCTTGGAGAGGGTCAGCAACTTTAAATTCCTGTTACTATTTTACAGGACTTGTAAAAATAAGTGCAATTGTGAAGAGAGCATGGCAGCACCTCTACTTCCTCAGGAGATTGTACAGATTTGTCATGACATTAAAACTTTGATAGATGTGTATTGCGTCAATTTATGGACATACCATCAATCTGTGTATGTAAGCTATCTTGTGTTCTTCATCTTATTGTGTTTTTTTTGTGCTGCATTGGATCTGGAATAACAATTATTCTGTTTTGTGTACTAGAAATAACATTAAACTATCTTTAAAACCACCAGGACTCTGTCTTCTGCTGCCCTGAAACTCACCATGATCCCATCTCTGATTTCTTTTCGTACCTTGAGAAGAGAGAAGGGTGGGAAGGAGAGGGGAGAGGGTGGGAAAGGGGAGGGGGAGGAAAAGGGGAGGAGGTGGAGAGAGGCAGGAGGTTGGGAGAGGGGAGAGGAAGGGAGAGGGAAGAGGGAGGGAAGAAGGGAGGGAGGTAGGGAGGGGGATGAGGGTGGGGAGAGGGAAGAGGGAGAAAGGAGGTAGGTAGAGGAGAGAGGAGAACGGGAAGAGGGAGGAGTCAGAGGGAGGGAAGGGGGTAGGGAGAGTGGAAAGGGGATGGAAGAGGGGAAGGAGCTAGGGAGGAAGAGGAAGAGGTGGGGAGAAGAGATGGAGGGATTAGACGTTAGAGAAGAGAGAGGAGAGGAAGAGGGAAGAGGGGAGATGGAGGTAGGGAGAGTGAAGAGGGGGAAAGAGGATGGGTGCTAGGAAGCTAATAACATCCCTTCCCACTCTTCTTTCATCCTTCCTTGGGACTGCTCCCTGCTGCTGGCCTGTTGCCCTGGCTAGCCTCCCCCTCCACCTCACCCTGGCGCCAGCGCTCCCTCAGCTGCTCCCGCACCGCCCCAACCGCAGCCCTCTCCTCTGGCCGGAGCGCCAACAGGCCGCGGAGCAACAGGAGGGCAGCTGGGGCGATCCCACGCCAATGCGGTGGGAGAGCCGGAGGAGGAGGAAGGTGCCTCCCCCTACCCCCTCCCTCTCCTCCTGCTATCGTCCCTTCCTGCCAGCGGCGGAAGGCGCAGAAGGCGGAGTCAGAGGCCGAGGCTCTCCACCAGGGGAAGGCGCCGGTCAGCAGGCCGAAGAGAAGGACACCCAGGGCCCAGGCATCCTCGGGACGACCAAGGCGCCTGGCTGGGGCCCCGCCTCCCGCTTCGGGGGCATCGTAAGGCCCCCCGTCTGAATCACTCGCTCCCTCAGCCTGAAGCCTGAGGCCTTCGGCCCGTGCCCGACCAAAGTCGGCCAGCTTGATGCAGCGGCAGGCCCGGTCGAAAAGGAGGACGTTTTCGGGCTTGAGGTCACGGTGGACCACGCCGCGGCTGTGAAGGTGCTCCAGGGCCAGACTCAGCTGCAGGGCCACTCGCTTGGCTGAGGCCTCCGGGATGCCCACCTAAAGCAACGAGAGTGGATGTGGAGGGGTGGGTTGGGAGGGAGCAAGGAGGGGGAGGGGGATGGAGGAGGGAGGGAGAAGGTTGAGGTTTGGAGGAGAGGACACAGGGGTAGAGGTGGCCGTCATCTCTGAGTATTTGAACCGCCCATCAGAAAACATGAGTGAGGAGGGATTGAACACCTCTCCCTCCCTTCCCATTTCCTCGCTTCCCTCCTTCCTTCTCCCCTTCCCTCTGCCTCTCTCCTTCCCTTTCCCCTCTCTCTCCCTCCCTATTCTCTCCCTGTGCTCCCTCTTTCTCACATTCCCACTTCCCATCCCTCACTCATGACCCATTCCACTCCTTCTCTCCCTCCCTTCTCCCTCCTCTCTCCCTCCTCTCTCCCTCCCCTTCTCCCTCCTCACTCCTACCCTCTCCTCAAACATTCCCACTCTCTCCTTCTCCTTTCTCCTCTCCCCTGTTCTCACTCTCCTCTCTCTTTCTCCCCTCCCTCTCCTTCCCCTCCCTTCCCATCTCCTCCTTCCCTCCCTCCCTCTCTCTCTCTTTCCTCTACCCTCCCTGTCCCTCCTCCTTTCTTGTCCACTCCTCTCTCCCCTCCTTTCTTCCTATCTCCTTCCCTCCCTCCTCTCCCCTCTCCCTTCCCTCTCCCTCCCCCCTCCGTACCATAGGCTGGATCACCTCGAAGAGGTCACCGATGGGGGCGTACTCCTGCACGAAGACGTAGTGCTGCGGGGATTCGAATGCGATGCCGAGGGCAGAGGTGATAAAGGGGTGCGGTGACAGGAAGAGACCAGTGCTGTATTCCCGCAGGAAGCAGCGCACCCCCGTCCTCCTCTTCTCCATCAGCTTCAGGGCAAGCAGCGTTCCTGAGGGAGAGGGGTGATGGCAGGGCTATCAGTGTGGGTGCCAGGCACTCTGCTGGGCTCTGAGACAACTCTGCTGGTCTCTGCTGGGCTCTGGGACAACTCTGCTAGGCTCTGGGACTCTTTGTTGGTGCCTGCATTATGCTGATCTCCACCGCGCACTGGGATACTGCTGGAGATCAGGAGACCATGCTGGGCACTGGGACAGCTCTGTTAGTCTCTGCTGGGTGCTAGGAGAGCTCTGCTAATGTGGACTGGGCAATTGAACACTACTGGTCACTGCTGGGCACTGGGACAGCTCTACCGACGTCTGCTAGGCAATGGAACACTACTGGTCTCTGGGACAACGCTGCTGCCCTTGGCTAGGCACTGGGACAGCTCTGCTGGTCTCAGCTTATGTCTACTGGACAATTTCACCCAATGGGGGTTCCTGCATGTGTCTACCCAACACTCTGCTGCTCTCTGTGGGTACTTCTTGGACCTGATCATTCTGCTAGTTTCTGCTGGTCACTGAGACCTTCTACTATTGTTTGTGGGTCTGATGGGAAATAAGAGGATCTCCATTGGTCAGTTAGAAACTCCAATGGCCAATGAAGATCTCCATTGGACAGCAAGGATCTGCATTGTTCAGCCAGGGCAGCTGTTGGGCAGCGAATACCCCTACTGGTGAACGCTGATCTTTATTGGTCCATTAGGATCACTATTGTCCAATGAGAACCTCCCCTGGTCAGTCAGTGATGATCCCTATCTGCTAATGAGGATACCTATGGCCTACTGTGGAATTTCATTGGTTGGTTAGGACATCCACCAGCTAATGATAATCTTTATGGGACAATGAGGTGCTCCATTGGTCAATTAGTATCCCCTTCCACCAACGAGAATCTCTGTATTGCAGAGAGGAGCTCTATTGGTCAATAAGGATTCCCACTGGCCAATGAGAATCTCTAGGGGCCATTGAGATGTTGTGAATCCCCACTAGTCGTTGGTGGTACAAACTGCTCTGTAGCCACTCAATTGGCTGGTGATGTAGCCAATGTCCCCAGTGTCCTCCCCACCACCCCCATCCCCTCCTCACCTTGGACCCTGTGGCGGACTAGCTGGACAGTGCCAAAGGCACCAGCACCCAGTTCACGGATCACCTCATAGTGTTCGGACACCTCCATCCGGGCAAGTGTCTGCGATACCAGTGCCATCATCTCTTCAATGAAGACCTCAGCACCTGATGCGGCCAAGGGCTCCATCTCCACCTGTGGGAGGAGAGGAATGGAACTGTTACCAGGTGGGCAGTAGTCACCCCCACCTCCCTTGATTCCTCAGCACCATGGACAGATCTTCTAAAATCCCCCCCAGCCCTATTCAACTAGATATAATAATGTACAAATATTGTGAGCAGATGTGCTGGCATTGGACAGGATTCAGAGAAGGTTTACAAGAATGATCCTCGGAATGAAATAGTTAATGTATCAGAAGCTTTGCTGGCTCTGGAGTTTAGAAGAATGAGTAGGGGGAGTGTCTTATTGAAAGCTTTTGAATATTGAATGACCTAGGTAAGAGTATGTTACCTATAGTGGGAGAGTCTAGGACAGAGGGCACAGCCTCAGAATAGAGGGATCCCGTCTGTTTAGAACAGAGCTGAGAAAGTACTTTCTCATCCAGAGAGTGGTGAATCTGTGGAATTCATTGACAAAGACAGCTATGGAAGCCAAGTTATTGGGTATATTTGAAATGGAAGTTGATAGGTTCTTGATTAGTCAGGGCATCAAAGGTTACTGGGAGAGGTAGGAGAATGGGGTTGCGAGAGGGAATAAATCAGCTTTGGTGGAGCGACACAGGAGATTTGAGGGGCCGAAAGGCCAAATTCTGTCCTTATGTCTTGTGGTCATCCACTGACAGATGTTACCCTGGTCCGCTCTCTCACCACCCACCCCCCCATCGTACTCCCTACCTGTCCCTCGTCTCTGCTCTATAGGGATTACTGTTGAAGATGTGGGTTGTGTCTAAGTGTTGGTGTCAGTTCTGCCCACCTCACACACTTGTTCTGCACCTACACCACCCTCCCCACACATTTGCACCCCACAACATCCCTTCCCCTCCCAACCCCCTCCCTCATCTTCCATGCCATCCCAACCTTCTGCCTTTCCCCTCCCAGTTCAACCCCTTCGCTCTCTCTTCCTCCTCCTTCTCCTCACCCCTGTAACACACTCACCGTCAGGGACGGTCCAGTATCACCCCCCCCCCCGACCCACTGGCATTTCTGTGTGTGTGTGTATGTGTGTGTGTGTGTGTGTGTGTGTGTGTGTGTGTGTGTGTGTGTGTATGTGTGTGTGTATGTGTGTGTGTGTGAGATTAGTGTCTGTTAGTCTGCGTCACTCACTTGCTCCGCTCTCCTCTCCACCCCTCTCTCTGCTCCACTCTCTCTCCACTCACTCTCTACCTACCTCCCTCTCTCTCCCCTCTCTTTTTTGCCCCCCTTTCTCCCCATCCCTCTCTTACTCTGCCCTCTCTTCTTCACCCTCACCCTGTGACCTCCCTCTCCCTCTTACTCTCAGCCTCAATCCCCCTCACTTTCCCCATCTCTCTCTCTCCTGCTCTTTCTCCTCTCCCCTTCTCCCTTTGTCTCCCCACCTCTCCACTTTCTCTTTCTCTCTTTCTCTCCTTTCTCTCCCCTCACATCGTGTATCTCCCTCTTCCCCCTCCCTCTCTGCCCGTCACTCCCCTCTCTCTATCTCCGCTCTCCACCCATCTCCCCTCTTTCTCTCATTCCACCCATTACCCCTCTCTCCCCTCTCTCTCCTGTCTCTCTCTCCCATCTCTCTCCCTCCAACCCTCTGCCCACTCTCTCCATCCCTTTCTAACCCCCCACTCTCTCCCCCTCACACACTCCCCCCTCTCATTCCATCCACTACCCCTCTCCCACTCTTATATCTCTCTCCCACCCATCTCAGCCCCTCTCCCTCTCTCACTCCCTGTCTCTCTGTCTCCCCGCCTCTCTCCCCATCCATCTCCCTCTCTCCTGCGCTTCTCTCCCCTCACTCTACCTCAACCCCTCCCCTTTCTCCCCCTCTTTCTCTAACCTCACTCTCTCCCTCCATCTCGCACTCCACCCTCTCCCCTCATCCACTGCCCCCTTTCCCCCCTCCCCATCACTCTTCCTTTTTCACTTTCCACTATATCTCTCCCCCTCTCTCCACCCCTTTCGTCAAATCCCTCTCTCTCTCTCCCCCTCTCTCTCCCTCTCTCGCTCTCTCTCAACTCTCTCCTCTCTCTCTCTCACTGTTCTCTTCTCCCTCTCCCCTCCCTTACACCTTTCCCTTCCCTGCACTCTGTGTCTCTCTTTTTTCTCCCCTCAATCTCTCTCCCACTTCTCTCCCCTCTCTCTCCCTCTCTCTCCCTCTTCCCCCCTCTGCTTCCTCTGTCCTCCATCTCTCTCTCCCCCCTCTCTCCCTTTCTCCCCTCTCTGCCCCTCCCTCTCCCTCTCTCCCCCTCCCTCTCCCCCTTTTCTTTCCCCTCTCTCCCTCTCTCTACCATCTCTCTCCCACTTTTTCTCTCCACCACTTCTCTCCTCCTTTTCTCTCTGTCTCACTTTCTCCCCATTTGTCCTCGCCACTCTCTTCCCCCCCTTCCCCCTCCCTCTCTCCCTCCCTCTCTCCACCTTCTGTCTCCCCATTCTTCTCCCTCTTTATGCACCCTCTCTACCTGCATCTCGCTCTTTTTGCCCTCTCTTTTAACCGCACTCTCTCTCTTCCCCTTCTCCACTTCTCTTTCTTACCCTCTCTCGACCCCTCTCCCCTTTATCCCCATCTCCCCTTTATCTCTCTCCCCCTCTGTTTCACCTCTTTCTCCCTCACTCTCCCTTTTTTCTTCCTCCCTCTTCTCTCCCCACTTCTGTCCCTCTCTCTCTACACCCTCTCTCCCCCTCTCTTCCTTCCTCCTCTGTCCACCCACCCTCTCTTCCCCATCCCCTCTCTATCTCCGCACTGCCCTCTCTCTTCCCCCCACCCCTCTCCCCCTCTCTTTTCTCTGTCTGTCCCCTCTCTATTCCACTCTCCCCTCCCTCCCCTCTCTCCCTCCATCTCCCCTTTCTCTCTCTCCCTCCCTCTTCTCAATCGTTCTCTCCCCTCTTCACTCTTTCCCCCTCCCTTCCTTCCTCCATCATTTCCCCTCTCTGCTTCCTCTCCCCTCCATCTCTCTCTCCCTCTCTCTTCCGTCTCCCTCTCTCCCCCTCACTCTCTAGCTCCCTATTACCTGCTTGCCTCTCTCTCCCACTAATGAGTCTGCCCTTCCAGTTTCCCCCCATCCCTGACCCCCGGACCCCCCTCCCCTGAACCTGACTTCTCCCCCGCCCCCACCACGCGCCCACTCATCCATCTCACCTTCAGAGAGGGTTCAGCGGATCAGGAGGGAAGGTGTTGGTAGGCGGCGAGCAGGACGGGAATGAGCTTGTACCTGGCAGAACGTCTCGGTGCTATAAATACAGCTGAGGGAATGTGCCGCAGGGGCAGGAGAGAGGACTCGGCCAGTTTCCCAGATCTGTCCTCTCTGAATCCCCCTGTGGGAGTGCAGACTGAGGGGTGGACTCGCAGCAGTCTCCACTCCTCACCCACTCCCTACACTGCCAGGGAGAGAGAGAGAGACACGTGGCTGTGGAGAGAAAGGTGGGCAGAGAGGGTGAGGGAGGGGAGAGAGTGAGGGAGGGGAGAGAGGGGGTGAAGATGGGAGAGAGAGGGTGAGGGAGAGGAGAGAGGGTGAGGGGGAGAGGGTGAGGGAGAGGAGAGAGGGGGTGAAGATGGGAGAGAGAGGGTGAGGGAGAGGAGAGAGGGTGAGGGGGAGAGGGTGAGGGAGAGGAGAGAGGGGGTGAAGATGGGAGAGAGAGGGTGAGGGAGAGGAGAGAGGGTGACGGGGCGAGGGTGAGGGAGAGGAGAGAGGGTGAGGGGGAGAGGGTGACGGAGAGGAGAGAGGGGGTGAAGATGGGAAAGAGAGGGTGAGGGAGAGGAGACAGAGAGGAAGATGGAGGGGAGAGAGGGTGAGGGAGAGGAGAGAGGGTGAGGGAGGAGAGAGGGTGAGGAGAGGAGAGAGGGTGAGGGAGGGGAGAGAGGGTGAGAGGGAATAGAGGGCGAATGAGGAGAGAGAGGGTGAGAGTAGGGAATAGACAGATTCATATTCTTGCTTCCCTTTCCCACACATACAAATTTTCTCTCTCTCACACAGAGATAGGCTCCCTCTTTCTCACACCCCCACACACCCTCTTTCTCTGTCTCTCTCTCTCCCCCTCTCTCTCCCACACACACATACACTCTCTCTCACTCACACATACAATCACTCTCACACACACACACTTTCTCACCCGCACACACACACTCACTCACACACACTACACACACATTCTCTTACTCACACACACACATTCTCACACACACTACACACACATACTCTCACACATTCACATTCTCACACACACACTCTCATGCACTCTCTCTCATACACACTCTCTCTCACACTCTTTCTCACACACATTCTCTCTCTCACATACTCTCACTCACACACTCTCACACACACTCTCACAAACACTCTCTCACACAGTCTCACTCACACACACACTCTCACACACACACACACTCACACAAACACACACACACACTCTCTGTCACACACACTCTCTCAAACACTCTCTCTCACACACACTCTCTCACACACGCACACTTTCTCACACACTCTCTCTTTCACACACGCACATTCTCTCACACGCTCTCTCACACATTCTCTCTCTCATACACACATACACTCTCTCTCTCTCACACACACACACTCCCTTTCCCTGTCCCTCTTTCTGACTCTTTTTTTCCTCTCTCAAAGCCTCTCACCCCCTGTCTCTCTCTCTATGTCTTCGTGTACTTCTCTCTTTCCATATCTGTCTCTCACACCCTGCCTCTTTCTCTCCGTCTGTCTGTCTCTCCCTCTCTCTGTCTGTCGCGCGCGCACACACACACACACAACTCCTCACCCCCCCCCCCACCCCAGGGTATGCACACCTCTCCCTACCCACACCTCTCCTGTGTTTCAGTTCCCTCCACCTCCAGCACTGGTGTGTGTAGATAACTCCCCTCCCGTCCCCACCCCCGCTGCAGCTGCAAACACCTCCGTTGTGTTCCTTCCTTGGCCCAGGGTCCCAAATACTGCGGGTCCCATGATGGAACTTGGCCGGCTTCACACAGTGTGAATCTTCGGGGAGGGTGTGAAATTGTTGGAGGCGGATGCAGCATTTGTCCGGCATTTTTGAAGAGCTTTCCTTCCAGATCAGTCTCCTGGCAACCGTCCCCCTGTTTGCCAAACACCGAGACGGGTTGGCGAGCAAGCATTTAGAGCGGGCGGCATTTCCTCATCTCCACCCCTGGAGAGAGAGAAGGGGAACAGAAGCAAGAGAGAGGACAGAGAGAGAGAAAGGAACAGAGAGACAGAGAGGGGTGAAAGCGTGAGAGATTCAGAGGGGACAGAGAGAAAGAGAGAGAAGAAAAGACACAGAGAGACAGAGAGGGGACAGAGAGAGAGAGAGAGTGGGGTGACAGAGAGAGATGCAGAGAGAGGGAAGAATTGAGAGACAGAGACAGAGAGGGGAGATGGGGCCACAGAGAGAGGGGGAGGGAAAGAGAAACAGAAGAGAGAGACGGGACAGAGAGAGAGGAAGGGGTCACAGAAAGAGGGGGCAGAGCAAGAGAGAAGGAAACAGAGAACATGAGAGAAAAAGGGAGGGGGTATAGAGAGAGAGAAAGAGAGAGAAAGTGAGAATAAAAAGTGAGTGAGAAGAACTGAGAAAGACAGGCAGTGAGTAAGAGTGAGGGAGAAATGGTGGAGGGGGAATCAGAGGAGAGAGGTGGGGAGGCAGAAAGGGGGAGATGGACATTGTGTACGGGGAATGGAGGGAGATGGACATTGTGTACAGGGAATGGAGAGATTTGGACATTGTGTATGGGGAATGGAGGGAGATGGACATTGTGTATGGGGATTCGAGGGAGATGGACATTGTGTACAGGGAATGGAGAGATTTGGACATTGTGTATGGGGAATGGAGGGAGATGGACATTGTGTACGGGGAATGGAGAGAGATGGACATTGTGTACGGGGAACGGAGGGAGATGGACATTGTTTACAGGGAATGGAGGGAGATGGACATTGCATATGGGGAATGAAGGGAGATGAACATTGTGTACAGGGAACGGAGGGAGATGGACATTGTGTACGGGGAATGTAGGGAGATGGACATTGTCTACAGGGAATGGATGGAGATGGACATTGTGTATGGGGAATGGGGAGATGGACATTGTGTATGGGGAATGGAGAGAGATGGATATTGTGTACGGGAATGGAGGAAGATGGACGTTGTGTACGGGGAATGGAGGGAGATGGACGTTGTGTGGATGGAAGGGATTTAGTTACATTGGCACCATGTACAGCAAAGAAAATGTGGGTTGAGGGGCCTGTTCTTGTACTGTTTAATTGGTCCTCCATCTGCCTGAATCCACCCCTCCCCCCTCCTCGTTGGACACTTATTTGCCAGTTTAATGGCATCGTTGCTGAAGGGACTTCCCCTGTACTGTGGAACTTGTCGTTCCGAATCTCCGAACCAGCAATTCCAAATTTGTTTGACCTCTTCTCAGCAATTCATGGGGAAGTACATAGCTCCCTGAAAGTGACTACGCAGGTAGATAAGCTGATTAAGATGGCTTATGGAATGCTTGCTTTTATTAGTGGAGGCATTGAATTCAAAAGAGCTGGTTAGGCCACATACAGTTCTGGTCTCCCAATTATAGGAAGGATGTAGGGCTTTGGCAAGGCTGCAGAAGGGGTTTGCCAAGATGTTGCCAGGATTAGAGGGCATGTGCTATAATGAGAGGTTGGACAAACCTGGGCTGTTTTCTCTGGAGCTCTGGGGATATCTGACAGAGGTTTGTAAGACTATGAGAGGCATAGATAGAGTGGAGAGAGTGTCTTTTTCCCCAGGGTGGAAATGTCTAATACCAGAGGGAATGTATTTAAGGTGAGTGGGGGTAATTTTAAAGGAGATGTGAGGTTCAAGTATACCCTTACTAATCAAGAAAGCCTACTTCCATTTGGTTAAGCAGGACAGCACTGTGAGGATCATGTTTTTTGATTTCTCAAGTGTCCTCAATACCATACAGCCCTCATTGCTGGAGGAAAACTCTTCAATGCAGGTTGGCACTTCCATTGTATCCTGGATAATGGACTACTTGACTGGCAGACCACAGTTTGTGCAGCTTCAGAGCTGTGTGTCAGACATGGCTATAAGCAGCACTGGGGTCCCACAGGGGACTGTATTGGCTCCCTTCCTCCCTTCCCTCCCTCCCTTCCCTTCCCTTCCTTCCCTTCCCTTTCTGTATACTTCAGACTTTAGATACAACACTGAGTCATGTCATCTGCAGAAATTCTCTGACGCCTCAGCAATAGTTGGTTGTATTAAAGGAGGATGGGATGATGAATACAGGGCCCCGGTGTAGGACTTTGTCAAATGGTGCAAGCTGAATCATCTGCAGCTCAACATCAGTCAGACAAAAGAGATGGTGATGGACTTTAGGAAGACTGAGGCTGCACTGCTCCCTGTTACTATTGATGGTGACGATGTGGATGTGGTGAGAACCTACCAGTACCTGGGGTGCTGCTGGATGACGGATTTGAGTGGAGCACCAACACGGGTGATGCCAACAGGCTCAATAAACAGATTAGAAAGGCTGGCTGTGTTACCTGAGTCAAACTGGAGGCTGTGGTAGAAGAAAGGACCCTCCAGGCAATTCTGGAAGATGCTTTTCACCCTCTGCATGAGGGTGAACAGGGGAGCACTTTTAGGAATAGACCAAGCCAACTGTTCTGCTCCAAAGAGTGCTATATGAGGTCATTCTTACCCTCGGCCATAAGGCTCTGTAATGAGTCAATCTATAGATGGGGACGTGATGACCCTCTCCTGTTAGACTGTTATTAACCTCTGTTTTCCAGAACTCTGTTTAGTTCTGTTTACCACACCCTACTATCGTGAACACTCTGTGCAATACTGTGCCATACTACCATCACTTCCTATCTGGACAGTGTGAATGTGCACCCATTACTGTAATCCTTGCACTACATTCTTATCAGTGTGAACTTGTAAATCTTGTAAATCTAGTAACGTTTGACTTGTAAATCTCATACATCTTATTTTTAAAGTAACTTATTTTTTATTATTTCTCACTTCCCTTATTTGTATATGCTCTTGTAATGCTACTGTGACTCTGTAATTTCATTTGGGATCAATAAAGTGTCTGTCTATCTATCAAGAATATATCAACCTCCGCTTTAAATATACCCAGTAACTTGGCCTCCACAGCTGCCTGAGGCAAAGAATTCCACAAGTTCACCACCCTCTGGCAAAAGAAATTCCTCCTCACCTCTGTTCTAAAGAGATGTCACTCTATTCCAGGGGTTCACAACCTGGGGTCCACAGATCTCCGCGGTTAATGGTAGGGATCCATGGCATAAAAAGATTGGGAACCCCTGTTCTATTCTGAGGCATTGCCTCTCTATACAGAGGATGGTGGGTCACAAACCCAAAAAAATCTGCAGATGCTGGAAATCCAAGGCAACTCACACACAAAATGCTGGAGGAACTCAGCAGGTCCGGCAGCATCTATGGAAAAGAATAAACTGTTGACGTTTCAGGCCGTGACCCTTTATCAGGACTTGATCAAGGGTCTTGGCCTGAAACATTGACTGTTTATTTCTTTCCATTGATGCTGCCTGACCCGTTGAGATCCGCCAGTATTTTGTGTGTGTGTTGCAGAGAGTAATGGGTGCCTAGGGTGGGGGGTGGGGAGATGGTAAAGGCAGAAACATTAGAGAGCTTTAATGTGAGGAAAACGGAGGAATATGGACATTGTGTAGGCAGAAGGGATCAGTTTAGCTGGCCATTTGATTACTAACTTAATTGGTTGGGCACAACTTTGTGGGCTGCAGGGCTGTTCCTGTGCTGGACTGTTCTGTGTTTTGTGTTCTATATGCCTGGAAAGAATGCAGATGCAATCATCTCTCCGTGAGCTGTTAGCTCTCTCCCATTGAGAGGTATCCTGAGTTCATTGTTATCTCCTGGAATTAATCTAATCCGAACTTTACACAGCCATTCCATTCTCTGTTGTTGCTGCAGCTGTGGTGACCCAAATACAAGCACCATCATTTATAAATAGATTTGGCACTGGAAACGGTTTGTCAGTGAGAAGCTTGTTTTCACTGAGGAATGTTTGACAGCTCTGGACCTGTACTTGCTGGAGTTTAGAAGAATGAGGGGGAGATCAAGTTCAAAGTAAATTTATGGTCGAAGTACATATAAGTACATATATGGCTTCCACATACTTCCTGTAGTGAGGCGACCAGAACTGAGCACTGTACTCCAAGTGGGGTCTGACCAGGGTCCTATATAGCTGCAACATTACCTCTCGGCTCCTATAACCATAAAACCATATAACAATTATAGCATGGAAACAGACATCTCGGCCCTTCTAGTGCGTGCCATACTCTTACTCTCTCCTAGTCCCACTGACCTGCACTCCATTCCTTTCCTGTCCATATATCTATCCAATTTAACTTTAAACAACAACATCAAACCTGCCTCAACCACTTCTGCTGGAAGCTCGTTCCACACAGCTACCACTCTCTGAGTAAAGAAGTTCCCCCTCATGTTACCCCTAAGCTTTTGTCCTCTAACTCTCAACTCATGTCCTCTTGTTTGAATCTCCCCAACTCTCAATGGAAAAAGCCTAACCATATCAACTCTATCAAACCCCTTCGTAATTTTAAACACCTCAAGTCCCCCCTCAACCTTCTACGCTCCAAAGAATAAAGACCTAACTTGTTCAACCTTTCTCTGTAACTTAGGAGATGAAACCCAGGCAATATTTTAGTAAACCTCCTCTGTACTCTCTCAATTTTATTGACATCCTTCCTATAATTCGGTAACCAGAACTGTACACAATACTCCAGATTTGGCCTTAGCAATGCCTTATACAATTTCAACATTACACCCCAACTCCTATTCTCAATGCTCTGATTAATAAAGGCCAGCAAACCAAAAGCTTTCTTCACCACCCTACCCACAGGAGATTCCATCTTCAGGGAACTATGCACCATTATTCCTAGATCCCTCTGTTCTGCAGCATTCTTCAATGCCCTACCATTTACCCTGTATGTCCTATTTTGATTAGTCCTACCAAAATGTAGCACCTCACATTTTTCAGCATCTGCCATCTTTCAGCCCACTCTTCTGTCCTAAATCTCTCTGCAAGCTTTGAAAACTTACCTCATCATCCACAACACCACCTATCTTAGTATCATCTGCATACTTACTAATCTAATTTACCACCCTATCATCCAGATCATTAATATATATGACAAACAACACTGGACCCAGTACAGATCTCTGAGGCACACCACTAGTCACTGGCCTCCAATCTGACACACAGTTATCCACCACTACTCTCTGGCATCTCCCATCCAGCCACTGCTGAATCCATTTTACTACTTCGATATTAATGCCTAACGATTGAACCTTCCTAACTAACCTTCCATGTGGAACCTTGTCAAAAGCCTTACTGAAGTCCATATAGACAACATCCACCGCGTTACCCTCGTCAACCTTCCTGGTAACCTCATCAAAAAATTCAATAAGATTTGTCAAACATGACCTTCCACGCACAAATCCATGTTGGCTGTTCCTAATCAGACCTTGTCTATCCAGATAATTATATATACCATCTCTAAGAATACCTTCCATCAATTTACCCACAACTGACGTCAAACTCACAGGCCAATAATTGCCAGGTTTAGTCTTAGAACCCTTTTTAAACAATGTAAAATTCAAATTCAATTCAATCGTAAATTCAGTTCCACAATTGATGAAGGCTAACACACCATATGCCTTCTTAACCATAGGGTCAACCTGCGCAGCTGCTTTGAGCATCCTATGGACTCGGACCCCAAGATCCCTCTGATCCTCCACACTGCCAAGAGTCTTACCATTAATACTACGAGGGGTGATTGATAAATTTGTGGCCTAAGGTAGAAGGAGTCAATTTTAGAAAACCTAGCGCAGTTATTTTTCAACATAGTCCCCTCCTACATTTACATGCTTAGTCCAGCAGTCGTGGCATACGGATCCCTTCTTTGTAGAAGTGTGCCACAGCAGGGGTGATTGATAAGTTCGTGACCTAAGGTAAAAGAACCATAGAACCATAGAACCATAGAAACTACAGCACAGAAACAGGCCCTTTGGCCCTTCTTGGCTGTGCCGAACCATTTTCTGCCTAGTCCCACTGACCTGCACACGGACCATATCCCTCCATACACCTCCCATCCATGTATCTGTCCAATTTATTCTTAAATGTTAAAAAAGAACCCGCATTTACCACCTCGTCTGGCAGCTCATTCCATACTCCCACCACTCTCTGTGTGAAGAAGCCCCCCCTAATGTTCCCTTTAAACTTATCCCTCCTCACCCTTAACCCATGTCCTCTGGTTTTTTTCTCCCCTTGCCTCAGTGGAAAACTAAGAAGATGAGTTATTAACTTCAAACTTTCTGCATTTTCACTCAAAGAGTTGAACTGCACTTGCATGTAATGAGAGCGTCTTGGACCTCCAGAAAGTGGTCCACAGCAGGGGTGATTGATAAGTTCGTGGCCTAAGGTAGAAGGAGACATGCACGTGCAGTTCAACTCTTTGAGTGAAAATGCAGAAAGTTTGAAGTTAATAACTCATCTCCTTCTACCTTAGGCCACGAACTTATCAATCACGCCTGGTATTCTGCCTTTGTAAATCAATGAAAGACCACTCCCAACAGGATGGACAAACAACCAGGTGGGCAAAGGACATCAAACTGTGTAAATACACAAAAGACAACTCATATTGAGTAAATAGGCAATAAACATCGAGAACATGAGATGAAGAGTCCTCGCGTGTGAGTCGATATGTTGTGAGAACAGTTCAGTGATTGGGTGAGTGAAGTTGTCCCCTTGGTTCAAGAGCCTGATGGTTCAGGAGTTGATAGGAGGTGGAGAGGATGTTTCCTATGATGAGGACACACACGAGGGCACAGAATAGAGGGACGTCCCTTCAGAAAAGAGATGAGGAGGAATTTCTTTAGCCAGAGCGTGTAAATCTGTGGAATTCATTGCCACGGATGGTTGTGGAAGTCAAGTCATTGGGTATACATAAAGCGAAGGTTGATAGATTAGTAAGGGCGTAAAAGGTTCCGGGGAAAAAGAAGGAGAATGGAGTGAGAGGGATGATATATCAGCCATGATGGAAAGGTGGAGCAATTCTGCTCCTATGTCCTATGATCATATGGCCTTGCATACAGTTCATTCAGATCAGATCATTACACAGTGCATCGAGGTAGAACAAGGGAAAACAACAACAGAGTGCAGAATAAAGTGTTACAGTTACAGAGAAAGGGCAGTGCAGGCAGACAATAAGGTGCAAGGGTCACGACGAGGTAGATTGTGAGGTCAAGAGTCCATCTTATCGTACTGGGGGACCGTTCAATAGTCTGATAACAGCGGGGTAGAAGCTGTCCTCCTACTGGGGGACCGTTCAATAGTCTGATAACAGCGGGGTAGAAGCTGTCCTCGTACTGGGGGACTGTTCAATAGTCTGATAACAGCGGGGTAGAAGCTGTCCTCGTACTGGGGGAGCTTTCAATAGTCTGATAACAGCGGGGTGGAAGCTGTCCTCGTACTGGGGGACTGTTCAATAGTCTGATAACAGTGGGGTAGAAGCTGTCCTCGAGCCTAGTGGGACGTGCTCTCAGGCTTTTTTATCCTCTGCCCGATGGGAGAGGGGAGAAGAGAGAATTTCAGGATAGGTGGAGTGTTCAATTATGCTGTCTGCTTTACTGAGGCAGTGGAATGTGTTGACAGATCTTGAAAGCAAACACATAAAACTGCAAATCTATCTACATACACAAAAAATGCTGGTGAATGCAGCAGGCCAGGCAGCATCTAAAGGAACAGGTACTGCTTCCTATAGATGCTGCCTGGCCTGCTGTGTTCACCAGCATTTTTTGTGTGTGTTGCTTGAATTTCCAGCATCTACAGATTTCCTCGTGTTTGCATGCAAATCTATCTATCTGTTTTAGTGAAAGTTCCAATCAATCACAGGACGTACAACATCGAACAGTACAGCTCAGGATCACAGGAGATTCTGCAGATGTTGGAAATCAAGGGCAACACACAAAATGCTGGAGGAACTCAGCAAGTCAGGAGGCATCTATGAAGAGGGAAAAAGAATTGACGTATCAGGTCAACGCTCTTCTCAGAACTTGCAGATGAATGGGAGTTGGGACGTTGTGCTGCAGTTGTACAAGATGTTGGTGAAGCCGCACTTGGAGTATTGTATTCAGTTCTGGGTGACCTGCTGTAGGAAAAATGTTATTAAACTAGAAATAATGCTGAAAAGAATTACCAGGCTGTGTTCCAGCAAACACATCTGTACCTCCCCACAACTTTCTGCTTTCTGCAAGGATGGCTCCCTCTGTGATCCCTTGTCCATTCGTTCTTCCTGTGAGTGACACCCATTCAGCCCGCCCCTCACTTCCATTCAGGGTCTGAACAGTCCTTCCAGGAGTGGCAGGGACCTCGAGGTAAAGGAGCCATTAGGAGGTTGTGACCATAATATGATAAGTCTTAATCTACAATTTGAGAGGGAGAAGGGAAACTCGGAAGTGTCAGTATTACAATTGAACAAAGGGAACTATGGTGCTATGAGGGAGGAGCTGGCCAAAGTTCAACAGAACAATACCCTAGCAGGGATGACAGTGGAACAGCAATGGCAAGTGTTTCTGGGAATACTGCAGAAGGTGCAGGATCAGTTCATTCCAAAGAGGAAGAAAGATCCTAAGGGGAGTAAGGGGAGTCCGTGGCTGACAAGGGAAGTAATGGACAGTATGAAAATAAAAGAGAAGAAGTATAACATAGCAAAGATGAGTGGGAAGCCGGAGGCTTGGGAAACTTTTAAAGAGCAACAGAAAGTAACTAAAAAGGCAATACATGGAGAAAAAATGAGGTACGAAAGTAAACTAGCCAAGAATATAAAGGAGGATAGTAAAAGCTTCTTTAGGTATGTGAAAAGGGAAAAAATGTTTAACCATAGAAACCATAGAAACTACAGCACAGAAACAGACCTTTTGGCTCTTCTTGGCTGTGCCGAACCATTTTCTGCCTAGTCCCACTGACCTGCACACAGACCATATCCCTCCATACACCTCCCATCCATGTATCTGTCCAATTTATTCTTAAATGTTAAAAAAGAACCTACATTTACCACCTCATCTGGCAGCACATTCCATACTCCCACCACTCTCTGTGTGAAGAAACCCCCCCTAATGTTCCCTTTAAACCTTTCCCCCCTCACCCTTAACCCATATCCTCTGGTTTTTTTCTCCCCTTGCCTCAATGGAAAAAGCCTGCTTGCATTCACTCTATCTATACCCATGATAATTTTATATACCTCTATCAAATCTCCCCTCATTCTTCTACGCTCCAGGGAATAAAGTCCTAACCTATTCAACCTTTCTCTGTAACTGAGTTTCTCAAGTCCTGGCAACATCCTTGTAAACCTTCTCTGCACTCTTTCAACCTTATTTATATCCTTCCTGTAACTTGGTGACCAAAACTGAACACAATACTCCAGATTCGGCCTCACCAATGCCTTATACAACCTCATCATAACATTCTAGCTCTTATACTCAATACTTTGATTAATAAAGGCCAATGTACCAGAAGCTCTCTTTACGACCCTATCTATCTGTGATGCCACTTTTAAGGAATTTTGTATCTGTATTCTCAGATCCCTCTGTTCTACTGCACTCCTCAGTGCCTTACCATTAACCCTGTATGTTCTACCTTGGTTTGTCCTTCCAACGTGCAATACTTCACACTTGTCAGTATTAAACTCCATCTGCCATTGTTCATCCCATTTTTCCAGCTGGTCCAAGTCCCTCTGCAGGCTCTGAAAACCTTCCTCACTGTTTACTACACCTCCAATCTTTGTATCATCAGCAAATTTGCTGATCCAATTTACTACATTATCATCCAGATCATTGATATAGATGACAAATAACAATGGACCCAGCACTGATCCCTGTGGCACACCACTAGTCACAGGCCTCCAGTCGGAGAAGCAATTCTCTACTACCACTCTTTGGCTTCTTCCATTGAGCCAATGTCTAATCCAATTTACCACCTCTCCATGTATACCTAGCGACTGAATTTTCCTAACTAACCTCCCATGCGGGACCTTGTCAAAGGCCTTACTGAAGTCCATGTAGACAATATCCACTGCCTTCCCTTCATCCACTTTCCTGGTAACCTCCTCGAAAAACTCCAATAGATTGGTCAAACATGACCTACCACGCACAAAGCCATGTTGACTCTCCCTAATAAGTCCCTGTCTATCCAAATGCTTGTAGATTCTGTCTCTTAGTACTCCCTCCAATAACTTACCTACTACTAACGTCAAACTTACTGACCTATAATTTCCCGGAGTACTTTTTGATCCTTTTTTAAACAACGGAACAACATGATCCACTCTCCAATCCTCTGGCATCTCACCTGTAGACAGCGACATTTTAAATATTTCTGCCAGGGCCCCTGCAATTTCAACACTAGTCTCCTTCAAGGTCCGAGGGAACACCCTGTCAGGTCCCGGGGATTTATCCACTTTAATTTTCCTCAAGACAGCAAGGACCTCCTCCTTTTCGATCTGTACAGTTTCCATGATCTCACTACTTGTTTCCCTTAATTCCATAGACTTCATGCCAGTTTCCTGAGTAAATTAAGACCAAAATTGGGCCCTTGAAGACAGAAGCGGGTGAATTTATTATGGGGAATAAGGAAATGGCAGACGAGTTGAACAGGTACTTTGGATCTGACTTCATGAGGGAAGACACAAACAATCTCCCAGATGTAATAGTGGCCAAAAGACCTAGGGTAATGGATGAATTGAAGGAAATTTATATTAGGAAATGGTGTTGGATAGGCTGTTGGATCTGAAGGCTGATAAGTCCCCGGGACCTGATGGTCTGCATCCCAGGGTACTTAAGGAGGTGGCTTTAGAAATTATGGATGCATTGGTAATCATTTTCCAATGTTCTATAGATTCGGGATCAGTTCCCGTGGATTGGAGGGTGGCTAATGTTGTCCCTCTCTTCAAGAAGGGAGGAAGAGAGAAAACAGGGAATTATAGACCAGTTAGCCTGACGTCGGTGGTGGGAAAGATGCTGGAGTCAATTATAAAAGATGAAATTATGACACATCTGGATAGTAGTAACAGGATTGGTCCGAGTCAGCATGGATTTACGAAGGGGAAATCATGCTTGACTAATCTTCTGGAACTTTTTGAGGATGTATCTATGAAAATGGACAAGGGAGAGCCAGTGGATGTAGTGTACCTGGACTTTCAGAAAGCCTTTGATAAAGTCATAGAAAACATAGAAACATAGAAAATAGGTGCAGGAGTAGGCCATTCGGCTCTTTGAGCCTGCACCGCCATTTATCATGATCGTGGCTGATCATCCAACTCAGAACCCTGCACCAGCCTTCCCTCCATACCCTCTGATCCCCCTAGCCACAAGGGCCATATCTAACTCCCTCTTAAATATAGCCAATGAACTGGCCTCAACTGTTTCCTGTGGCAGAGAATTCCACAGATTCACCACTCTCTGTGTGAAGAAGTTTTTCCTTATCTCAGTCGTAAAAGGCTTCGCCTTTATCCTCAAACCGTGACCCCTCGTTCTGGACTTCCCCAACATCAGGAACAATCTTCCTGCATCTAGCCTGTCCAATCCCTTTAGGATTTTATACGTTTCAATCAGATCCCCCCTCAATCTTCTAAATTCCAATGAGTACAAGCCTAGTTCATCCAGTCTTTCTTCATATGAAAGTCCTGCCATCCCAGGAATCAATCTGGTGAACCTTCTTTGTACTCCCTCTATGGCAAGGATGTCTTTCCTCAGATTAGGAGACCAAAACTGCACACAATACTCCAGGTGTGGTCTCACCAAGGCCTTGTACAACTGCAGTAGTACCTCCCTGCTCCTGTACTCGAATCCTCTTGTTATAAATGCCAGCATACCATTCGCCTTTTTCACCGCCTGCTGTACCTGCATGCCCACTTTCAATGACTGGTGGATAATGACAGCCAGGTCTCGTTGCAACTCCCCTTTTCCTAATCGGCCACCATTCAGATAATAATCTGTTTTCCTATTTTGCCTCCAAAGTGGATAACTTCACATCTATCCACATTAAATTGCATCTGCCATGAATTTGCCCACTCACCCATCCTATCCAAGTCACACTGCATCCTCTTAGCATCCTCCTCACAGCTAACACTGCCACCCAGCTTCGTGTCATCTGCAAACTTGGAGATGCTGCATTTAATTCCCTCATCCAAGTCATTAATATATATTGTAAAGAACTGGGGTCCCAGCACTGAGCCTTGCGGTACCCCACTAGTCACTGCCTGCCATTCTGAAAAGGTCCCGTTTATTCCCACTCTTTGCTTCCTGTCTGTTAACCAATTCTCTATCCACATCAATACCTTACCCCCTATACCCTGTGCTTTAAGTTTGCACACTAATCTCCTGTGTGGGACTTTGTCAAAAGCCTTTTGAAAATCCAAATATACCACATCCACTGGTTCTCCCCTATCCATTCTACTAGTTACATCCTCAAAAAATTCTATGCGATTCGTCAGACATGATTTTCCTTTCACAAATCCATGCTGACTTTGTCCAATGATTTCACCGCTTTCCAAATGTGCTGTTATCACATCTTTGATAACTGACTCCAGCAGTTTCCCCACCACCGACGTTAGGCTAACCGGTCTATAATTCCCCGGTTTCTCTCTCCCTCCTTTTTTAAAAAGTGGGGTTACATTAGCCACCCTCCAATCCTCAGGAACTAGTCCAGAATCTAACGAGTTTTGAAAAATTATCACTAATGCATCCACTATTTCTTGGGCTACTTCCTTAAGCACTCTGGGATGCAGACCATCTGGCCCTGGGGATTTATCTGCCTTTAATCCCTTCAATTTACCTAACACCACTTCCCTACTAACATGTATTTCGCTCAGTTCCTCCATCTCACTGGACCTTCTGTCCCCTACTATTTCTGGAAGATTATTTATGTCCTCCTTAGTGAAGACAGAACCAAAGTAATTGTTCAATTGGTCTGCCATGTTCTTGCTCCCCATAATCAATTCACCTGTTTCTGTCTGCAGGGGACCTACATTTGTCTTTACCAGTCTTTTCCTTTTTACATATCTATAAAAGCTTTTACAGTCAGTTTTTATGTTCCCTGCCTGTTTTCTCTCATAATCTTTTTTCCCCTTCCTAATTAAGCCCTTTGTCCTCCTATGCTGAACTCTGAATTTCTCCCAGTCCTCAGGTGAGCCACTTTTTCTGGCTAATTTGTATGCTTCTTCTTTGGAATTGATACTATCTCTAATTTCTCTTGTCAGCCACGGGTGCACTACCTTCTCCGATTTATTCTTTTCCCAAACTGGGATGAACAATTGTTGTAGTTCATCCATGCGATCTTTAAATGCTTGCCATTGTATATCCACTGTCAATCCTTTAAGTGCCAGTCTATCTTAGCTAATTCATGTCTCATACCTTCAAAGTTACCCCTCTTTAAGTTCAGAACCTTTGTTTCTGAATTAACTATGTCACTCTCCATCTTAATGAATTCCACCATATCATGGTCACTCTTACCCAAGGGGCCTCTCACAACAAGATTGCAAATTAACCCTTCCTCATTGCTCAAAACCCAGTCTAGAATAGCCTGCTCTCTAGTTGGTTCCTCGACATGTTGGTTCAAAAAACCATCCCGCATACATTCCAAGAAATCCTCTTCCTCAGCACCTTTACCAATTTGGTTCACCCAATTTACATGTAGATTGAAGTCACCCATTATAACTGCTGTTCCTTTATTGCACACATTTCTAATTTCCTGTTTAATACCATCTCCGACCTCACTACTACTGTTAGGTGGCCTGTACACAACTCCCACCAGCGTTTTCTGCCCCTTAGTGTTATGCAGCTCTACCCATATCGATTCCACATCCTCCTGGCTAATGTCCTTCCTTTCTATTGCGTTAATCTCCTCTCTAACCAACAATGCTACCCCATCTCCTTTTCTTTCATGTCTATCCCTCCTGAATATTGAATATCCCTGAATGTTGAGCTCCCATCCTTGGTCACCCTGGAGCCATGCCTCTGTGATTCCAACTATATCATATTCATTAATAACAATCTGCACTTTCAATTCATCCACCTTGTTACGAATGCTCCTGGCATTGACACACAAAGCCTTCAGGCGCTCTTTTACAACTCTCTTAGCCCTTATACAATTATGTTGAAAAGTGGCCCTTTTTGATTTTTGCTCTGGATTTGTCAGCCTGCCACTTTTACTTTTCTCCTTACTACTTTTTGCTTCTACCCTCACTTTACACCCCTCTGTCTCTCTGCACTGGTTCCCATCCCCCTGTTGTGAACTAACCTCCTCTCGCCTAGCCTCTTTAATTTGATTCCCACCCCCCAACCATTCTAGTTTAAAGTCACCTCAGTAGCCTCGCTAATCTCCCTGCCAGGATATTGGTCCCCCTAGGATTCAAGTGTAACCCGTCCTTTTTGTACAGGTCACGCCTGCGCCAAAAGAGGTCCCAATGATCCAAAAACTTGAATCCCTGCCTCCTGCTCCAATCCCTCAGCCACGCATTTATCCTCCACCTCATCGCATTCTTACTCTCACTGTCACGTGGTCCCACATAGGAGATTAGTGGGCAAAGTTAGGGCACATGGTATTGAGGGCAGAGTACTGACATGGATTGAAAATTGGCTGGCTGACAGAAAATAAAGGGTAGCGATTAACGGGTCCCTTTCGGAATGGCAGGCAGTGACCAGTGGGGTACCGCAGGGTTCAGTGCTCAGTCCGCAGCTGTTTACAATATATATTAATGATTTAGATGAGGGAATTAAAAGTAACATTAGCAAGTTTGCCGATGACACAAAGCTGGGAGGCAGTGTGAAATGTGAGGAGGATGTTATGAGAATGCAGGGTGACTTGGACAGGCTGGGTGAGTGGGCAGATGCATGGCAGATGCAGTTTAATGTGGATAAGTGTGAGGTTATCCACTTTGGTGGTAAGAACAGGAAGGCAGATTATTATCTAAATGGAGTCAAGTTAGGAAAAGGGGAAGCACAACGAGATCTAGGTATTCTTCTACATCAGTCACTGAAAGCAAGCATGCAAGTACAGCAGACAGTGAAGAAAGCTAATGGCATGCTGGCCTTCGTAACAAGGGGAATTGAGTATAAGAGCAAAGAGGTCCTTCTGCAGCTGTACAGGGCCCTGGTGAGACCACACCTGGAGTACTGTGTGCAGTTTTGGTCTCCAAATTTGACAAAGGATGTTCTTGCTATTGAGGGAGTGCAGCGTAGGTTCACAAGGTTAATTCCCGGGATGGCGGGACTGTCATATGTTGAAAGATTGGAGCGAATGTGTGAACTTAGAAGGCTGAGAGGGGATCTTATTGAAACATATAGGATTATTAAGGGATTGGACACACTGCAGGCAGGAAGCATGTTCCCGCTGATGGGTGAGTCCAGAACCAGAGGCCACAGTTTAAGAATTAGGGGTAGGCCATTTAGAACGGAGTTGAGGAAAAACTTTTTCACTCAGAGAGTAGTGGATATATGGAATGCTCTGCCCCAGAAGGCTGTGGAGGCCAAGTCTCTGGATGCTTTCAAAAAAGAGATGGATAGAGCTCTTAAAGATAGTGGAATCAAAGGTTATGGGGATAAGGCAGGAACTGGATACTGATAGTGGATGATCAGCCATGATCACAGTGAATGGCGGTGCTGGCTCGAAGGGCTGAATGGCCTACTCCTGCACCTATTGTCTATTGCAACACTTCACCAGTGAATCTGCTGGGGTTGTCTATCACGTCTGGTGCTCCTCTATATTGGTGGGTCTCATCGTAAATTGGGGACCACTTTGCTGAACATCTCAGCTCCATCTGCCAAAGGTGGAATTACCCAGTGGCCAAACTTTTTAATTCCCATCCCCATTCCCGTTCCAATGTGTCAATCCATGGCCTTCTCTTTTGCTATGATGAGGCCACCCTCAGGGTGGAGGAGCAACACCTTATATTCCATTTGGGTAACCTCCAACCTGATGGTATGAATATCGATTTTTCCTTCCAGTAATCTTCCCCTCCCCCTTCCCTCTTCTTCTATTCCCCATTCTGGCCTCTTACCTCTTCTCCCCACCTGCCTATCACCTCCCTCTTGTGCCCCCACTTCCCTTTTTTTCAATGATCCATCCCCTCTCCTCTCGCATCAGATTCCTTCCTCTCCAGCCCTTTGTCTTTCCCACCCACCTGGCTTCACCTATCACCTTCTAGTTTGTCTTCCTTCCCCTCCTTCTAGAAAACATAGAAAACATAGAAAATAGGTGCAGGAGTAGGCCATTCAGTATGATCATGGCTGATTATCCAACTTTATATTCTGGTGTCTTCCCCTTCCTTCCCAATCCTTAGAATGGTTTCAGTCCGAAATGTTGACTGTTTATTAATTTCCATAGTTACTGCCTGCCCTGCTGAGTTCCTCCGGCATTTTGTGTGTGTTACTCTGGATTTCCAGCATCTGTACAATCTCTTGTGCTTTTGCATTTTTTGAATTATCAAAACATCAAATTTCAAAATGTAATGAATCTCTCAATTTGTCTTAAATCCCTTGACTTTACACTGAATTATTTACCATTTGGAGACCCAGATGCAGTTTAATTCCGATCAGTGCAAAGTGTTGTGTTTCAGGAAGTAAAACCAGGGTCAGACCTTCACCGTGAATGACACAGGCCCTAGGGACATGGTTCCCTGAAAGTGGAGTCACAGGTAGACAGGGCGGTGAAGAAGGCATTTGTCACGCTGGCCTTCATCAGTCAGGGCACTGAGTACAGGAGTTGGAAGATTCTGTTGTAGTTGGTGAGACCACATATGGAGTTTTGTGTTCAGTTCTGGTCACCCTGCTGTTGGAAGGGTGGGGTTAAGCCGTTGAGAAGTTATACAGAGAGACCAGACAGAGTGGGACTGATTTTCCCGGAACGGAGGGGTGACCTGACACGAGGTTTATAAAATCTTGAGGGGTGTAGGTATTGTGGGCAGCCACTGTCTTTCTCTCCCAGGGTCAGGTAGTCTAAAACTAGAGGGAAACAAGTTGAAGATGAGAGATGAGATTTAAAGGGGCAAGATCTTCCCACGCAGAAGGTGCTGTGTGTGTGGTACAAGCTGCCAGAAGGAGCGGTTGAGGTAGGTATATTAACATTTAAAATGCACTTGGACTGGTACTCAGATAGATGAGATTTAGAGGGATATGACGAAACGTGGGCAAATATATGCAGTGTCTGTATGAAGTATTCACCCCCCCCCCCCCGGAAGTTTTCATGTTTTATTGCTTCACAACATTGAATCACGGTGGATTTAATTTGGTTTTTTTGACACTGATCAACAGAAAAAGACTCCTTCATGTCAAAGTGAAACAGATCCCTACAAAGTGATCTAAATTAATAACAAATATAAAACACAAAATAATTGATTGCATAAGTATTCAGCCCCCCCTTTTAATATGACACACCAAATCATAATTGGTGTGGCTAATTAGTCTTAAAAGTCACATAATTAGTTAAATGGAGATCTGTATTTGGAGACCTGTGTGCAGTGAAGGTGATTGTAGTAAAATACACCTGTATCTGGAAGGTTCAGCTGTTGGTGAGTCAGTATCCTGGCAAAAACTACACCATGAAGACACAAGAACACTCCAAGCAACTTCATAACAGGGTTATTGAAAAGCACAAGTCAGGAGATGTACAAGAAATTTTTCAAGTCACTGAATATCCCTTGGAATACACTTAGGTCAATCATCAAGAAATGGAAAGAATATGACACAGCTGTAAATCTGCCGAGAGCAGGTCGTCCTCAAAAACGGAGTGACCGTGCAAGAAGGGGACTAGTGAGGGAGGCCACCAAGAGACCTATGACATCTCAGGAGGAGTTCCAAGCTTCAGTGGCTGAGATGGGAGAGATGAGCATACAACAGCTGTTGCCCAGGTGCTTCACCAGTGGCAGCTTCATGGGAGAGTGGCAAAGAGAAAACCACTGTTGAAAAAAACTCATATTAAATCTTGGCTAGAGCTTGCCAGAAGACATATGGGAGACTCTGAATTCAGCTGGAAGAAGGTTTGATGGTCTGATGAAACCAAAGCTGAGCTTTTTGGCCATCAGACTAAATGCTATGTTTAGCATAAGCCAAACACACACCATCCCTACCATGAAGCATGGCGGTGGCTGCATTATGGGATGTTTTAATGCAGGTGGCCTGGAAGGCTTATGAAGGTAGAGGGTAAAATGAATGCAACAAAATGCAGGGAAATACTGGAGGGAAACCTGATGCAAGAGAAATGCGACTTGGGAGAAATTTTTGAATTGAATTGAATTGACTTTATTTCTTGCATCCTTTACATATGTGAAGAGTAAAAATCATTATGTTACAGCTCCATCTAAATATGCAATGTGCAATCATAGTAATTTAGAATAATTTATAATAAACAGAACAGTCAATGTAACATAGAACTACACTCAAGTCAACGTGTGTTCATCAGTCTGATGGCCTGGTGGAAGAAGCTGTACCCGAGCCTGTTCGTCCTGGCTTTTATGCTGCGGTACCACTTCCTGGATGGTAGCAGCTGGAATAGATTGTTGTTGGGGTGATTTGGGTCCCCAATGATCCTACGGACCCTTTTGAAAAGCCAGTCCTTGTAAATCATGGGAAGCTCACAACTACAGATGCGCTGGGCTGTCCACTCTACTCTCTGCAGAGTCCTGCAATTAAGGGAAATACAGTTCCCATACCAGGCAGTGATGCAGCCAGTCAGGATGCTCTCAATTGTGCCCCTGTAGAAAATTCTTAGGATTTGGGAGCCCATACCAATCTTCCTCAACTGTCTGGAAAGAAGCACTATTGTGCCCTTTACACCACACATCTGGTATGTACAAACCACGTGAGGTCCTCGGTGATGTGGATGCCGAGGAACTTAGGGCTATTTACCCTCTCAACCCCAGATCCTTTGATGTCAATAGGGGTTAGTCTGTCTCCATTCCTCCTGTAATCCACAACCAGCTCCTTTGTTTTTGTAACATTGTGGGAGAGGTTTTCTTGACACCACTGTGTCAGAGAGACGACTTCTTCCCTGTAGGCCACCTCGTTATTGTTTGAGATAAGACCAATCAATGTAGTGTCGTCGGCAAATTTAATTAGCAGATTGGAGCTGTAGGTGGTGATGCGGTCATGGGTATACAGGGAGTAAAGGAGGGGACTCAGTACACAGCCCTGAGGGGCTCCTGTATTGAGATTCAGAGGTTTGAGGGTGAGGAGGCCAATCTTACCATCTGCTGGCGATCTGACAGGAAGTCCAGGATCCAACTGCACAAGGCAGAGTCAAGGTCAATTTGTTTTCCAGCAAGACAATGACCCCAAGCATAAAGCCAACGCTACACAGGAGTCATTTAAACTCAATGAAGCTAATGTCCTGGAGTGATCAAGTCAGAGTCCAGACCTCAATCCAATTGAGAATTTGTGGCTGGACTTGAAAAGTGCTGTTCATTCATGATCCCTATGCAATCTGACAGAGCTTGAGCAGCTTTGCAAAGAAGAATGGGGAAAAACTGCAGAGTCCAGATATGCAAAGCTGATAGAGACCCATCCACACAGACTCAAGGCTGCAATTGCTGCCAAAGGTGCATCTACTAAATACTGACTTGAAAGGAGTGAATACTTGTGCAATCAATTATTTTGTGTTTTATATTTGTAATTAATAGAGATCACTTTGCAGAGTTCAGTTTTCACTTTGACATGAAAGAGTTTTTTTTTATGTTGGTCAGTGTCAAAAAAGCCAAACTGTGATTCAATATTGTAAAACAATAAAGGTTCCGAGGGGAAGTTTTTATAGGCACTGTACATAGACATACACAGTACTGTGTAAAGATCTGAGGCACAGGTCTAGGGAGACTAAGACTTTTGCACAGTATTGCAGAATTTTATATATTGCACTGTACTGCCACACAAAAAAACACAAATTTCATGACATATGTGAGGAGGATAAACCTGATTCTGATGTGGTAGACTAAGAGTAGGAAGGGGACAGGAGGAGAGGAATCATGGTTGGGGAAAGGGGAAGGGAGAGGGGAGGGAGCGGGAAGCACCAGAGAGACATTCTGTAATGATCAATAAACCAATTGTTTGGAATCAAATGACTTTACCTGGTGTATCAGGGCTGGTGTATTTGCACCAATGCCACCCCCGCGCCTGTCACTCCTTCTCTGCCACTTGTTCCGGAGCCCTCCCACGACGCTCCACCCTCACCATTCCTAACATCCTTTGCTCCCACAAGATTTACAAACTTGCTTTCCACTCCACGTTGACAAATTTTTAATGTCTTGTGCATACTGTTAACACAAAACAGCAAATTTTGCATCTTAGATACCCTAGTTAACTATATATATGTGCCAAAGACATTTGCACAGTATTATATATACAGAAAGGTGCTGGAAAAGGGCCAGTAATGTCAGGAAGGATCCCACCCACCCTGCTCATGGACTGTTTGTCCCACACCCATCAGAGAGGAGCTCTACGTAGCATCCACACCAGGACCACTAGACTCAAAAATAGTAACTTTCCCCAAGCAGTAAGACTGATCAACACCTCCACCCAGTAAACCACCCTTCCACACCCCCAACCACCACTACTTTATCATTTCCTGTCAGTCACCTTATGTACAGACATCCCTGTGGCTAGTGTCACTTTATGGACATACAATCAATCTGTGTATACAAGCTGTCTCTTGTGTTTTTATATTATTGTGGGATTTATCATTTGTGGGTTTTTTTGTGCTGCATCAGATCCAGAGTAACAATTATTTGTTCTCCTTTACACTTGTGTACTGGAAATGACATTGAACAATCTTGAACGTTCAATCTTGAATCTTGGAGAGGGTCAACAACTTTAAATTCCTGTTACTATTTTACAGGACTTGTAAAATAAGTGCAATTGTAAAGAGAGCATGGCAGCACCTCTACTTCCTCAGGAGATTGTACAGATTTGTCATGACATTAAAACTTTGACAGACTTCAATAGATGTGTCATGGAGAGTGTATTGACTGGCTGCATTATAGCCTGGTGTGGAAGCACTAATGCCTTTGAAAAGAAAATCCTTCAAAAAGTAGTGGTTTCAGCCCAGTACATCATGGGTAAATCCCTCCCAGCCATTGAGCACATCTGCATGAGACACTGTCATAGGAAAGCAGCAATCATTATCAAAGATCCTCACCACCCAGGCCAGGCTCTTTTCTCGCTGCTGCCATCAGGTAGAAGGTACAAGAGCCTCAGGACTCGCACCACCAGGTTCAGGAACAGTTACTACCCTTCAAACATCAGACTCTTGAACAAAATTACACTCACTTGCCTCATCATTGAAATGTTCCCACAATCAATGATCTCACCTTAAGGACTCTTTATCTGTTATCTCATGTTCTTGTTATTTATAGCTATTTACTTATATTTGCATTTGCACAGTTTGTGATCTGCATTCTGGTTGATCTTGCATTGACCCTGTTATAGTTACTATTCTATAGATTTGCTGAGTATGCCCACAGGAAAATGAATCTCAGGGTTGTATATGGTGTGACAACAAACTAAGTTATCAGAAGATTGATGCTGATGAGAGAGATAAGGGAGACAATGGAGAAACATTCAAAATGCTAATGAGAGAAGAGAGAGATTAACGAGAAAGAAACACATTTCAGAATATTGACAGACCGGTTGCTTTGAACCTGAACTGTTTGAAGTTTGATGGACAGGCGATACCCCAGCAGGGGGATAAAAAGAACAGGTTCGCTAAGGCACGACACACATCACGAGATCACGAGATAACGAGACCCTGGAAGTGCAGTGTGCCCCCACAAGCTGGTGGGAGTTTGGAGGTCTGGTCGCGGGAACTGACCATAGACGCACAGGGTGAAAAGGTACGATCGGCAGGAACCTGTTGTGTGTGTCCGCCCTTGCCTGGATGCCGGGTTCACCGCAGAAGAACAGTCATATCCGGAACGGAGGGGTCACAGTCGGTGACCAGAGAAGACATAAAAAAGGGTCCGCCCAAAAGCTAACTGCGAAGAACATCAAAGGTCTGTTTGAATCAAAATTTGCATTCTCTCTCTCTCTCCAATGGCACAACAGCGATTACCGCAAACTGTACTAAGCGGAACTGAACTCTGCGTCACTTAAGACTGATCATTTTACCCCTAGACTGCGATAGAGCTTGGTTGATTCCTGTTACCCTAGTTCTGTGCACATGTGTGTTTTATCATTGCTAACCTGTTGCACATATATCCCTACGATTAGAGTACCGTGTTGCTTACTTCTGTAATAAAACTTCATTAGTTTCTGTTAACCAGACTCCAACTAAGTGGTCCATTTCTGCTGGTTTGGCAACCCAGTTAAGGGGTACGTAACAATGGTGACACACATGTAGTTTGATAATAAAATTTACTTTGAACTTTGTATCTTGAATTACTGAAATGGACGAGTTCAGGAAGGAGGCTTGGACGAGTTGGGATGGAGAGCCTATTTCTACATTGTGAACGACTCCAGTCTCCCATGGCCCGGGCAATAGCGCCGCCTACAGGTTTCCCTGCTGGTTGCTCAGAACTAGAATCAGCTATCATTGACTCACATGTTGTTCTTTCGTGGCAACAGTATAGCGCAAGACATTAAACATTACTAAGTTACAACAAATATTGAGTACAGGAGATGGGATGTTATATTGAAATTCTACAAGACATTGTTGAGATCTAATTTGGAGTATTGTGTGCAGTTTTGAATACCAACCTACAGGAAAGATGTAAATAAGGTTGAAAGAGTGCAGAGAAAATTTACAAAGCTGTTGCTGGGTCTGGAGGACCTGAGTTATAAAGAAAGATTGAATAGGTTAGGACTGTATTCCTTAGAATGTGGAAGATTGAGAGAAGATTCAAACATCAGAGGTGCAGAAGGACTTATGAGTCCTTGTGCAAGGCTCCCAGAAAGTTAATTTACAGGTTGAGTCTGTGGTAAAGAAAGGAAATGCAATGTTGGCATTTGTTTCAAGGTGAATAGAATATTAAAGCAAAGAGATAATGCTGAGCCTTTATAAGACACTAGTCAGGCTGGACTTGACAGAAGTATTGTCAATAGTTTTGGACTCCATATCTTAGAAGGAATCCAGAGGAGGTTCATTGATTCCTGGGATGACAGGACTTTCATATGATGAAAGACTGGATCGACTAGGCTTATACTCTCTGGAATTTAGAAGATTGAGGGGGGTATCTTATTGAAACGTATAAAATTCTAAAGGGATTGGACAGGCTAGATGCAGGAAAATTGTTCCCGATATTGGGGAAGTCCAGAACGAGGAGTCACAGTTTGAGGATAAAGGGGAAGCCTTTTAGGACTGAGATTAGGAAAAACTTTTTCACACAGAGAGTGGTGAATCTGTGGAATTCTCTGCCACAGGAAACAGTTGAGGCCAGGTCATTGGCTATATTTAAGAGGGAGTTAGATATGGCCCTTGTGGCTAAAGGGATCAGGGGGTATGGAGAGAAGGCAGATACAGGGTTCTGAGTTGGATGATCAGCCATGATCATACTGAATGGCGGTGCAGGCTCGAAGGGCCGAATGGCCTACTCCTGCACCTATTTTCTATGTTTCTATGAGGATGATTCCAAGAATGAAGGGGTTAACATATGAGGAGCATTGCGAAAGGGAGGATAGGCAGGTGATAGAGAAGGGACATGCTCAGACCAATGGTTTGAGATGTGTCTATTTTAATGCGAGGAGTATTATGCCTGGGGGGGGGGCGTCAGGCATGATGACGGGCTCTCCACTTCTCCCTCTCCCCATCAGTGTGTTCAGTTCATCTACATTAGCCGTCACACTGTCTTCTAGGAGCGTGTTGACCATAGTCTTGGGAGGGCGCCCACGGATCATCCTCCCGTGCTTGGGCTCCCATATGATGACTGGGCTGGCAGGTAGCTCGGGGTGGTGTAGACCATGCCCCGCTAGTTGCAGTCTTCTCACCTCGATTTTAGTAGTGAGCATCGGTAGGCTGACACTGGCCCCCTAGGCATGAGTCTGTAGTAGTAGTAGTAGTAATAGTAGTATTATGAATGAAGCGGATGAGCTTAGAGTGTGGATCAGTACTTGGAGCTATGATGTTGTGGCCATTACAGAGACTTGGATGGTGCAGGGGCAGGAATGGCTACTTCAAGTGCCGGGCTTTAGATGTTTCAGAAAGGACAGGGAGGGAGGCAAAAGAAGTGGGGGCGTAGCACTGCTGATCAGAGAGGGTGCCATGGCTGAAGAAAAGGAGGAAGTCATGGAGGGGTTGTCTATGGAGTCTCTGTGGGTGGAAGTTAGGAATAGGAAGGGGTCAATAACTCTACTAGGTGTTTTTCATAGACCACCCAATAGTAACAGGGACATCGAGGAGCAGATAGGGAGACAGATTCTGGAAAGGAGTCATAATAACAGGGTTGTGGTGGTAGGAGATTTTAATTTCCCAAACATTGATTGGCATCTCCCTCGAGTGAAGGGTTTAGATGGGGTAGAGTTTGTTAAGTGTGTTCAGGAAGGTTTCTTGTTTTTTAATTCAAATTTTTTTTTATTATTATTTATTCTTATTTTACAAAGCAGCACAGCATATCACAGAGAAGATACAATACAGCATATTTGCACAGCCATCCCATGACAGGAAAACAAATAAAACTTAGACACAGAAAGAAGTTCTAATTTAAGTTTGAATTAACAAACAACCAAAATTGATCCCACGTGTCTTGCACTTTTCCCTCACTGTTAATTCTTCCCAACATGGGTTCATGTGATGAAATCTTAATCATTTCCTCTGTCCATTCCTTCACAGTGGGACATCTGGGTTTTTTCCAGTTTTGCAATATAATTCTTGCAACTGTGATGAGACCCATCAGGAAGGTTTCTTAACACAATATGTAGATAAGCCTACAAGAGGAAAGGCTGTACTTGATCTGGTATTGGGAAATGAACCTGGTCAGGTGTCAGGTCTCTCAGTGGGAGAGCATTTTGGAGATAGTGACCACAATTCTATCTCCTTTACCATAGCATTGGAGAGACATGGGAACAGACAAGTTAGGGAAATGTTTTATTGGAGTAAGGGGAAATATGAGGCTATCAGGCAGGAACTTAGAAGCATAAATTGGAAACAGATGTTCTCAGGGAAATGTATGGAAGAAATGTGGCAAATGTTTAGGGGATATTTGTGTGGGGTTCTAAGAAGGTACGATCCAATGAGACAGGGAAAGGATGGTTGGGTACAAGATCCGTAGTGTACAAAGGCTGTTGGAAGAGCTTACAAAAGGTTCAAAAAACTAGGTAATGATAGGAATCCAGAAGGTTATAAGGCTAGCAGGAAGAAGCTTAAGAATGAGATTAGGAGAGCCAGAAGGGACCATGAGAAGGCCTTGGCGAGCAGGATTAAAGAAAACCCCAAGGCATTCTACAAGTATGTGAAGAGCAAGAGGATAAGACATAAGAGAATAGGACCAATCAAGTGTGACAGTGGAAAAGTGTGTATGGAACCAGAGGAGATAGTGGAGGTACTTAATGAATACTTTGCTTGAGTATTCACTATGGAGAAGGATATTGGCGATTGTAAGGATGACTTACAGTGGACTGAAAAGCTTGAGCATGTAGATATTAAGGAAGAGGATGTGCTGGAGCTTTTGGAAAGCATCAAGTTGGATAAGTCACTGGGACCGGACAGGATGTACCACAGGCTACTGTGGGAGCGAGCGAGGAGATTGCTGAGTGTCTGGCAATGATCTTTGCATCATCAATGAGGACAGGAGAAGTTCTGGAGGATTGGAGGGTTGCAGATGTTGTTCCCTTATTCAAGAAAGGGAGTAGGGATAGCCCAGGAAATTATAGGCCAGTGAGTCTTACTTCAGTGGTTGGTAAGTTGATGGAGAAGATCCTGAGAGACAGGATTTATGAACATTTGGAGAGTCATAACATGATTACGAATAGTCAGCATGGCTTTGTCAAAGGCAGGTTGTGCCTTATGAGCCTGATTGAATTTTTTGAGGATGTGACTAAACACATTGATGAAGGTAGAGCAGTAGATGTAGTGTATATGACTTTTAGCAAAGCATTTGTTAAGGTACCCCATGCAAGGCTTATTGAGAAAGTAAGGAGACATGGGATCCAAGGAGACATTGCTTTGTGGATCCAGAACTGGCTTGCCCACAAAAGGTAAAGAGTGGTTGTAGACAGGTCATATTCTGCATGGAGGCCGGTGACCAATGGTGTGCCTCAAGGATCTGTTCTGGGACCCCTACTCTTCGTGATTGTTATAAGTGACCTGGATGAGGAAGTGGGATGGGTTTGTAAATTTACTGATGACACAAACATTGGGAGTTGTGTGGATAGTGTGGAGGGCTGTCAGAGGTTATAACAGGACATTGATAGGATGCAAAACTGGGCTGAGGAGCGGCAGATGGAGTTTAACCCAGGTAAGTGTGAGGTGGTTCATTTTGGTAGGTCAAATATGATAGCAGAATATAGCAATAATGGTAAGACTCTTGGTAGTGTGGAGGATCAGAGGGATCTTGGGGTCCGAGTCCACAGGACACTCAAAGCTGCTACGCCAGTTGACTCTGTGGTTAAGAAGGCATAGGGTGCATTGGCCTTCATCAATCGTGGGATTGAATTTATGAGCTGAGAGGTAATGTTGCCACTATATAGGATCCTGGTCAGACCCCACTTGGAGTACTGTGCTCAGTTCTGTTTGTCTCACTACAGGAAGGATGTGGGAACCATAGAAAGGGTGCAGAGGAGATTTTCAAGGATGTTGCCTGGATTGGGGAGCATGCCTAATGAGAATAGGTTGAGTGTAATTGGCCTTTTCTCCTTGGAGCGATGAAGGATGAGAAGTGACCTGACAGAGGTGTTCAAGATAATGAGAGGCATTGATCATGTGGATAGTCAGAGGCGTTTCCCCAGGGCTGAAATGGCTAGCACAAGAGGGTATAGTTTTAAGGTGCTTGAAAGTAGGTACAGAGAAAATGCCAGGGGTAAGTTTTTTACGCAGAGAGTGATGAGTGCGTGGAATGGCTGCCGGCGGCAGTGGTGGAGGCCGATACGATAGGGTCTTTTAAGAGAGTCCAGAATGGCTACATGGAGCTTAGAAAAATAGAGGGCTATGGGTAAAGCCCAGGTAGTTCTAAGGTAGGGACATGTTCAGCATGGCTTTGTGGGCCAAAGGGCCTGTATTGTGCTGTAGTTTTCTATGTTTCTATGTTTCATTTGGCAGCTTTGGGCCTGTACTCACTGGAATTTAGAAGAATGCAGGGGGGATGTCATTGAAACCTACCGAATGTTGAAAGGACTAGATAGGGTGGATATGGAGAGGACGTTTCCAATGGTGAGGGTATCCAGAACTAGAGGGCACAGCCTCAAAATTGAGGGGTGACCCTTTAGAACAGAGGTAAGGGGGGAACTTCTTTAGCCAGAGAATAGTAAATCTCTGGAATGCTCTGCCACAGACTGCAGTGGAGGCCAAGTCCATGCATATATTTAAGACGGAAGTTAATCGTTTCCTGATCTGTCAGGGTATCAAAGGATATGGTGAGAAGGCAGGTGTATAGGGATTGAGGGGGATCCGGGATCGGCTATAATGGAGTGGTGGAACAGACTTGATGGGCTGAATGGCCTAATTCAGAATTAAGAGATCCTTTGTTGAGTACTGGCTTATGGACCTCTGGTTTCCTTCTCCTGAAGTCAATAATCAGCTCCTTGGTCTTGCTGACATTGAGTAAAAGGTTGTTGTTCCAACACCACTCAATTCGAGTTGCAACTTCCCTAATACCTGCTGACTCATCACCACCTTTGATTTGGCATACGACTGCTACAAATTAAGATTTCTTAATGTATCAGAAACAGTTTCTCCGTCTCCACCATCAAATTTATGAATGGACAATGAACAACCCATGAACACTACCCCTCACCACTTCTGCTTTGTTTTTTCACCACTTGTTTTACTTATGTATATATACAGTGGATTCTGGTTAATTGGGACACATCAGGACCAGTACATTTTGGTCCAATTAAGTGGCTGCTCCAATTTGCCAAAGTTTCACGGAAATAGTTAAAAAGGGTATAAAAAAGGGCATTATGATCAGAGATTAAGGGAGCTAGGGCTTTACTCTTTGGAGGGAAGGAGGATGAGAGAAGACATGATAGAGGTGTACAAGATATTAAGAGGAATAGATAGAGTGGACAGCCAACGCCTCTTCCCCAGGGCACCACTGCTCAGTACAAGAGGACATAGCTTTAAGGTAAGGGGTGGGAAGTTCAAGGGGGATATTAGAGGAAGGTATTTTACTCAGAGTGTGGTTGGTGCGTGGAATGCACTTCCTGAGTCAGTGGTGGAGGCAGATACACTAGTGAATTTTAAGAGACAGTACATAGAGGAATTCAAGGTGGGGGGTTATGTAGGAAGCAGGGTTTAAGGGTCAATACAACTTAGTGGGCTGAAGGGCCTGTACTGTGCTGATGTTCTATGTTCTATGTTAAAGATAAACTACCATTTAATGGAATAACAGGTCATATATTGTATTTAAATGAAATATAGAACAAATTATAACACTACCAATATTACTACAATGCTATAAAACTGTAATTTAGTTCCTAATAGTCATTGACAGAGGAATTCATCCTGTGTACTCTGGCATGTTCTTTTGATTGACTGTAAGTGAACAAAATCAGCAGAGTCACCTGTGGCACATAATGGACTGTCTTCATACAATGCTTTTGACAATTGCATCCTCCAAATCTTCATTTTCATTGGAACATTCAAGATAATTGATCGATATCAGCAAATTCTTCACTGTTCCTAACTTGTTGAGGTAGTGAAATTGTTTCATTTTCATTCCCGGTCATTTCTGGCATCTCCGAGCTTGAATGCTTGAAACCTCAGTGAGGAAAGCAACTTGGAATTGTCTTACTGCTTATTTGTCACCAACTACTAAAGACAAAAATCACTGCTTTTTGAACACAAACTCATGCAACCGACACTACTTAAAAACTGTTTGGCAAGTCCTGCTCCAATTAAGTGGCCCAGGGCTGTCCTAATTAAAAGATAGCCCATTTAATGGGAAACGAAAGAGAAAGAGAGAGAGAGAGAGATAAAATTACTACAGTACTGTGCAAGTCTTAGCTACCCTTGCTCTATCAAAGACTTTTGCACAGTACTTTAGCTCAGTAACATGTTTACTTAGTTCCAAGGGAACAGAATTTAGCCTTCAGATTTACATTGCGCTGCTTTGCCATCATTCCTGAAATGTCCTGTTTTTCAGATCGTCCTGAGAAATCTCAACTCTCATCCAACCATGAGACAACTTCTACCCCACTATTATCAGAATACGACAAAAGTGGTAACGGAGGACAGTGCAGTTTACAATCGTAGTAGAGGATGGTTTCAAATTATAGGATCTCATTGGTATTTCACGAAAATTGGAACAATTAAATTGGAATATGGACTCGTGTTAGGGAACTGGAGAAGATGAAGCAAGCCTTGGCTGTTGCATTGTCACTTTCGGAAAGAGTGGGGGAGACCACAATAGGAATTTTGGTGGAAGACTTGAACAAGGTGAAGCTATGAATGTGTTAATAAATACACTTGTCTCTGGTTTTTTGAAGGATCAGATTTATGAGGCATATTCAGACCTTGACAAAATTTATTGAGACAATTGTAAAAATATGGCTGATTATACTACTGATTTTGAACAAAGTACACCATGCATAAATACAAAATTGAGCCCCCGACGCTGTATTGGCTTTTATGTTGTTGGACACTGCGTGTCTAGACATAAAGGACAGACAGCTGTGTTAACTGCTTGCACAGAACTAAGAGTTGCATCTATGAAATCAGCACTGAAGAGGGTTTTTGGAGAAAAACAAGTTAGAATTAGTTTGAGTCAGGAAATTGCATACTTCACTGAGCAATAACAAGAGTATAGCAAGCGTAGATCCCCGAGGGATCAGACAAGGATACCATTACCCGACACAAATCCAATAAACAAGTATGCTAGGAGATCAAAATGTGTGGTATGTCAAAATATTTACCACTAGGCAAGAAACTGTCTGCACTAAACCAAACAAGTTAGGCCAACTGAAGAAAATAACAAATCTGAAGATGTAGAAGAGTGCCATATCACATTGTTTGCAAAGGAATCACTGACTAAGGCAGAGACATCTGAAACAGACATTTTGACGATAGAATCTCTAGTATCTGCGGTTATTGATACACCTTGCACATCCACAGTCTGTGGAGAAAATGGCTTGAAAGCTATGTAAGTGAACCAAACCAGAATGAAGCGCAGAGACTGGTGAACACAGGTACACCCAGTTACAAAGCATTCAAACTTGGAGATGGGAAGATTGTACATTCCACCAAAAGAGTGAAAATTCCTGCAAAAATAGAGCAGACAAAACATTACATTGAAATGGAGATGATGCCAGTGAACATTCCATTACTCTTGAGTAAATCTCCCTAAAGAAAGCAAGAGCAGTAATGGATATGGAGAATGACCAAGCAACAATGTTTCAACAGCCAGTGTTTCTTGAGCTCACCAGCTCTGGGCATGACTGAACATTCTAGACAAAGACAATACTGAGAAACAATGTGAGAACGAACTACTAACTGTCGCACAAAACATGGCCATAGATGAGAAATACAAAGTGTTTAGAAGCAGTTTGGACAAGCTTCAATTGATAAATTTCAGTAACTGCTCAGGAGTTCAGGAAACAAAGATGTAGATTATTTTCCATTCTGAAGCAGCTATGAGGGGAGCTGGGGAACTTTGGGGTTCTAACATTTAACTGTCATTCATTCTCTGGAGGCACTCCTCTGTTTTCATGGACGTTTGTGAAGAAAAAGCACTTCAGGATGTATATTGTATACATTTCTCTGACATTTCTTTGAAACCTTTGATATGAAAAGCACCTACCTAGCACACAGTCACATAGCACAGAGAGGGATGAGGAGAGTGCAGCTAAGGTCGAACAGAGTTGCACCACAGTGACACACACAGCACTGAAGGGAGTGCAACCATTGAGATTTGTAGATACAGACACCGGTATCTCATACAAAGCTGAAGAGTTAGGACAAGCCGACAAAGCCACGAGGAGAAACAAAAGTTGGTACAATTTGAATTACCTAGAACCAGTCACGGTCACTGGCACTGCAGGGTCAGTCGATATGTCATGTGCAGACAGGCTTCATATTGAATCAAGTATAGATCAGGCTGGACCATCTGAGAAATGTCAAGATGAAGATGTCCTGGTAACTAAAGAGATGTCGTTTGAATTTGCAAAACGGGATGAAATCAGAAGTTGGAGAAATAATGGAGTGTTTGAGGAAGCCAGAGACATTGGCCAAAAGACAGTGTCTACAAGATGAAAGAAATCCTGACAGGAATTATACCAAAAGCATGCCTGGTGGCTAGAGGTTTTGAGGAAATGAACATAAAAGAACTCAGAAAAGACTTGCCAACATGTGCTTCAGACTGCTTCTCTCAGTGATATGTCAAAAGCATTGGCAACCCCTTCCATGGACATAAAATCCATATTCTTACAGGGATTGGAGCTGTCTTGTGACATTTACATTAAACCCCCTCCTGAAGCCAGAAGCAAAGGAACACTATGGAAACTCAAAGATGTGTGTGTGTGTGGTCCAGCAGATGCATCACTCTACTGGTGTAAAAAGGTCAAAGGAATAATGGTGAAAACAGATGGAAAGATGTCTCAAGTGGATCCAGCTGTTTTTTTTTTACTGGCAAGATTCAGGATATCATGTGATTGAAGTCATGTCATGTGGATGACTTCATATGGGGAGGCTTGCTAAACTTTGCCACAACAGTCACCCCTCAGCTAAAGTCAGCCTTTCAAGTTGGGCATGAGGAATATGACAGATTCGGCTACGTAGGGTTAGACATCCTTGCTGTTGATGGAATAGTACAACTGCACCAAGAAAGCCACATCAGGAATCTTCAACAAAATCAGCATTTAAATTATGGGATGTTGGCCCTTAGATATTGAAGGGAGACATTGAAAGTAAATTTGTTTAAACAAAAGGAAAATGTGTCCGGGTTGTTTGGGTATTAACAGTGGTGGTGCTGTTTCCCTACCCGTGTCCACAGGTTGCCTTTGACTGGATTGCTTGAACTCCACAGTACAGACACAATCCCTCTTGCCCCAGTTCCTGAGCCAGTCCCATCTCACTGCATTTGCACCGTATCCCTCTAAACCAGGGGTCCCCAACTTTTTTTATGCCATGGACCCCAACCATTAACCAAGGGGTCCATGGACCTCAGGTTGTCAACCCCTGCTCTAAACCTTTCCCATTCCTCTACCTGTCCAAGAGCCTTTTAAATGTCATCAATGTAGCTGCCTCAGCCACTTACTCTGGCAGCTCCTTCTGTAGACAGATCATACTCTGGGTGATGGGCAAGTTGTCAGTATATTTGGAATAAAGTATTATATCTTGTTTAAAATCTTTGCATTTGTTTTACAATTAAATGCTTCAAGTTCCTGGGCATCAGCCTCTCAGAGGATCTATCCTGGGTCCAACGTAGAGTCACAGAGAAGTACAGCACAGAAACAGGCCCTTCAGCCCATCTAGTCCATGCCGAAACCATTTAATCTGCCTACTCCCATCGACCTACACCAGGACCCTAGCTCTCCATACCTCTCCCATCCATCTACTTATCAAAAGTTCTGTTAAATGTTAAAATCGAGCTTGCATGCACTTCTTCTACTGGCAACTCGTTTCACACTCCCACGACCACCTGAGTGAAGCAGTTTCCCCTCATGGTCCCCTTAAACGTTTCACCTTTCACCCTTAACCCTTGACCTCTGGTTGTAGTCCCACCCAACTTCAGTTTTCTGAGATTCAGCACAACATGTAAACTTTTGACAAACTTCTATAGATGTGTGGTAGAGAGTGTATTGACTGGCTGCATCCAGCCTGGTGTGGAACCACCTTGAATGGGAGCCCTACAAAAAGTATAGATGCTGCCCAGTCCATCACAGGTGAAGCCCCCCCAACTATTGAGCACACCTACATGAAGCATTGCACAGGAAAGCAGCATCCATCATTATGGACCCCCACCACAGGTCCCATGTCCTTTTCTCACTGCTGCCATCAGGCAGAAGGTACAGACGCTCAGGCCTTAGACCAGGAACAGTCACTGCCCCTCAACCATCAGTTCTTGCACCAAAGGAGATAACTTCACTTGCCCATTATTGATATGCTTCCACAAGCCATGGACTCACTTTAAGGCCTCTTCATCTCATTTATTCATTATTATTGTTTCTTCTTTTCGTATTTACACAGTTTGTTGTCTCCTGCAGTCTAGTTGAATGCCTAGCTGGTGTGGTCTTTCATTGATCTGTTATAGTTATTATTCTATAGATTTATTATGTCCACAGGAAAATAAATGTCAGAGTTGTATATGGTAACATACTTGTACTTTGACAATAAATTCAGCCTGAAGGCACACACTCAATGTTTTAGGAACAGCTTCTTCCCCTCCACCATTAGATTTCTGAATGGTCCATGAACCCATGAACAATACCTCACTGTTCCTTTTCTCTGTTCACAATGTAATCAGTTCTTTTACAATGTTTAGTAATTGTAATGTCTCTGCCGCTAAACTATCAGATTCCTCTTAAGCCTGTCACCTGTACTGGGGTGTAGGCTGCCAACAGCAGTTCACCAGAGACCTCTGTCCAAGGCCAGTCTCTCAGCTTGTCCCCAGGTGTACCTATCTTCTCCTTCCTCTCCCAGCGATGAGTTCTTTGGAGCTTTGGGTGGCATTTTTGTAGTTCTGGGTTTTTAGGGGATGGGATTGCTAGCCTGTGCCCAGCTCTTGCTTTCATAGCAGAGCCTGGGACCGTCTATGGCAGAGTTAGACTCAACATTGTTATTCTCGTTTGGTTTGTTTTATTTAGAAATATGGTGTGGAATAGGCCTTTCCAGCCCTTTGAGCCCTGCTGCCCAGCAACCCCAACAACCTCCGATTGAAACCGACCCTAATCACAGGACAATTTACAATGACCAATAAAGCTACTAACCTTTGGGCTGTGGGAGAAAGTCAGAGCACCCAGAGGAAAGCCACATATTCCATGGGGAGGACGAATTCCAAACTCAAGCTGCAATAGAGTCGCGCTAACCATTCATTACAGTGATGTCCGTACTCTCTGCTCATTACTCTTCATAACAAACCATACTCTCTGACTCTGGGAACGATTAAGACTGCCCATCATCTGTTAGCAATGCTGATCTAGCCTCAAGCCCACCTCAGACTGTTTCATTGTCACAAATACAAACATGGCCAATACATACTTTGCTCTGTATTAGGTTATACCTATGCCTGTCATCCCGACAGGGGTAAAGGCATCCATCATTGAGAACCCTCAGGCAAAGACAGCAGCTCGTGAAAGTCCTGGGTCAGGCGTTCACTTTGTCCCCAGGGTAGCCAACAATGTAGCCTCTAAGGTGTGCATGTACATGTACGGGCACACACGTTTTGCTACTAACACACAAAACGCTGTTATCCTCTACCTCATTGTTGCGTTAAGTACATTTCACAATCGTACACAATCACTTTTCTATTTCCGGTTTCTGATATGGACAGTATTGACAAAGTGTGTTTTTATTGAAGACATTATTCAGTGCATACATGTTGCTGTCACTGGGCACAAAATTGCATAGCACAAGATTTTTGTGCACACTGGTCATTACAAATTAGAGAGAATATTTGTAGCCAATCGTATGCCTTCCAGGCAAAGATCCTTCCTCTCCCAGCGATGAGGACTTTGGAGCCTCTGTTCTCATTTCTGTAGCTCTGGGTTTTTATGGGATGAAGTTGCTAGCCCCATGTCCAACCCTCCTCCTTTCACTTTGAACCGTCCATGGTGGAGTTCATATAAGATGGCAAGAATAAATATATATATATATAAATATTCTTGTATAAACCTCTAAATCCAGTGGGATGGTGATGCACTCGATCGTAGCAACTTCTACAGGGTCAACCAAAGGTGTTATTGTGTTTTTTTATGATCACAAGACCCAGCTGGTTATTAAGAATTTAAAGTACTGCAGGTCTACTATCAGCGGGTTGCTTGTTGGCAGAGAAAGTGAAGGAGCTGCACTTGGTGTGGATCATGCAGCTGCCTGTGTTGAAGAGGTGCTGGAGGAGTCAGTGTGCGAAGGCAGTGTGCGAAGGCAGTGTGCAGTCTGACAGCGTGTGATCATCTTAGTCACTTTTCATGTGATCACAACTCCATGTTGAACATTGTTAATGTGGAATGCTGCAAGCACAATTCACTGATTTATTTACGGACCAGCGGGGAACTACCTGACCTTAATTGTAGCAAGGACTAGGCCTCAAGCTGTGGTGTTGCCTGATTGCAGCCACCCAGGAGTGAGGAGTCAGAGATGGTGATATGCAATGTCCAAGCTGGAGTCAGTGCTGCCCTCTAGTGTTCATTCAGCAAAAGACAAGCAGACTGCTGCAACATTAATGGACTCAGGGGCTTGGACTATATATTTTCTGTGTGACTGTATTTTATTGCTATCTTCTCTGTGCCTTGTGCTGTGTGTGACTGCTGGTACTGCGATTTGCACCTTGGCCCCAGAGTAATGCTGGTTTGTTTGGCTGTATTCATGGGTATTCATGGATGATTGAATAATTAAATGTGATTGAACTTAAATCTTACACTAAACTGCAAAAATTGTGGATCTTGCTTTATATACTGCAGATTTTCCATGATTGCAAATTTCTGGATTTCATAAAACACTTTTATAACCCCCTAGATTTTGTGCTGAATTATAAATTTAGCAATTTTGCAAAATGCTGGAATACACCAATAGATTTTAGGTCTCTGCTTTCTTAGAAGTTTGCAAATATTTAGCATGTCACCTACAGTACTGTGCAAAAGTCTTAGGCACGTATATATATATATATAACTCAGTGCCTAAAACTTTTGCACAGTACTGTAGTAATTTTATGTATTCCACTGTACTGCTGCTACAAAAAGAAACAAATTTCATGACATATGTGAGTAATGATAAACCTGATTCTGATATGGGTCTCTATTGCAGACTGAGAGTGGGAAGGGGGCAGGGAGAGGGGAATCATGGAAAAAGGGAAGGGAGAGGGGAGGGAATGGGAAATCTCAGAGAGACATTCTGCAATGATCAACAAACCAATATTGGAATCAAATTACCTTGACTTGTGTCTCAGGGCTGGGTGTGTCTGCACCTGCGCCACCCCCCACCCCGGCAGTCCTTCTCTGCCACCCATCCCACACCCTTCCCGCAGTACTCCACCCTCACCATTCCCAACAAACTTTGCTCCTGCCAAATTTCCAAACTTGCTCTCCACTCCACATTGACAAATATAGTACGGTGCAGAAGTCTTAGTCATCTTGGCTATATCTGTGTGTTATACTTGGCTATATCCATGTGCACAGTGTTGCATGTTATCTTTTGTAATTCTGAAAAAATAAAATAATTGAAAGGAAAACAAGGGATAACTTGTGCACATAAAGTTTTACATGAAGCAAGGTGCACACCTATGATGTGGTGGCATAATGACGTATGCCATTTACGTACTTTTACATATAACCCGTAATGAAGTATGTAAACAACAAGTAATGCTTAATCAAACAATTTATTTACAATATTACTCAAGTAATACAGAAACATTAAATGCAGAACATTCCTTCCTGCTTTTCTATAAACTCCAACACAATATAGATTGCATCTCAACTTGTATACAGAAATGTTAGGCAGAGACAGAGGGTGCCTAAGACTTTTGTACAGCACTGTATTTGTCAACGTGGAGCAGAGAGCGAGTTTGTAAATCTGGTGGGAGCAAAGGATATTGGGAATGGCGAGGGTGGAGCGCCGCAGGACAGGTGGCAGAGAAGGAGTGCTGGGATCGTTGGTTGGTGCAAGTGCAGACACACTCAGCCCTGAGACATCAGGCAAGGTCATCTGAGTCCAAACAATTGGTTTATTGATCATTACAGAATGTCTCTCTGGTGCTTCCCAACCATGAATCCCTTATCCCTTCTCCCTGCCTCCTTCCCATCCTAGGCACCCTAACCATATATATGGGCTAGCAACACACACAAAATGCTAGAGGAACTCAGCAATCCAGGCAGCATCTGTGGAAAAAAGTACAGTTGATGTTTTGAGCTGGAACCCTTCAGCAGGACTGGAGAAAAGAAGCCAAGGAATAGATTTAAAAGGAGGGGAGAAAGAAACATCAGGTGATAGGTGAACCCTGAAGGGGGAGGAAATAAAGTGAAGAGCTAGGAATTTGATTGGTGAAAGAGACAGAAGGCCAAGAAAGTAAAGGGGGGAGGAGCACAGAGGGAGGCAATGGGTGGGCAAGGAGATAAGATGAGTGAGGGAAAAGGGGGTGAGAAATGGTAAAGGAGATGGGGGTGGGGGGCATTACTGGAAGTTCAAGAAATTAAAGTTCATACCATCGGGTTGGAGGTCACCCAGATGGAATATAGGGTGTTGCTTCTCCAACGTAAACGTGGCCTCATCACGACAGTGGAGGAGGCCATAGATAGACATATCGGAATGGGAATGGGAAGTGGAATCAAAATTGGTGGCGGCTGGGAGATCCTGCTTTTTGAAGCAGTCTCCCAAACTGCGTCGGGTCTCACCAATATACAGGAGGCTACACCGGGAGCATTGGACACAGACTCACAGGTGAAGTGTTGCCTCACCTGGAAGGACTGTTTAAGGCCCTGAATAGTAGTGAGGGGGGAGGTGTAGGGGCAGGTGCAGCACTTGATCTGCTTGTAAGGAGAGAGATCCATGGGGAGGGACAAATAGACAAGGGAGTCAGGTAGGGATCGATTCCTGCGGAAAGCAAAAAGTTGGGGAGGGAAAGATGTGCTTGGTGGTGGGATTCCGTTGGAGATGGCAGGATGGCAGAAGTTTCAGAGAACTTGTGCTGGACGTGGAGGCTTCTGGAGTGGTAGGTGAGGACAACAGGAACCCTATCCTGGCGGGAGGATGGGGTGAGAGCAGACGTGCGTTAAATGGAAGAGATGCGGTTGAGGGCAGCGTTGATTGTGGAGGAAGGGAAGCCTATTTCTTTGAAAAAGGAGGACATCTCTTTAGTTCTGCATTGAAAAGCCTCACCCAAAGAGCAGATGTGGTGGAGACAGAGGAATTGAGAGAAGAGGATGGTATTTTTCCAAGTAGCAGGGTGAAACAAGGGTCCAGGTAGCTGTGAGAGTCTGTGGGTTTATAATAGACATTGGTGGATAAGCTGTCTCCGGGGATAGAGATAGCGAGGTCAAGAAATAGGAGGGAGAAGTTGGAAATGGACCACGTAAATTTGAGGGCAGGGTGGATGTTGGAGGCAAAGTGGATGAAGTCGACGAGTTCAGCGTGGGTGTAGGAAGCAGCACCAATGCAGTCGTCGATGTAGCATAGGAAAAGTGCGGGACGGTCACCAGTGTAGGCTTGGAACATAGACTGTTCCATGTAGCCAACAAACAGGCAGGCATAGTTGGGACCCATGTGAGTGCCCATGGCTACACGTTTTGTTTGTTGGAAGTTCTGCTGGTGGTGGTGGAAGGGAACTGGTTGGGTCCGGTTGGAAAGAAACGGAGAGCCTTGAGGCCTTCCAGGGGAGGTGTATAGAGACTGGACATCCATAGTAAAAATAAGATGATGGGAGCCATGTCATAAGGCGGGTGGCTGGGAACAGACCCAAGTGCAAGACACAGACACTGAAGGACTTGGGACAGGACTAGGATACAGAATGAGAGCAAGGACATGGACACAAAAACCAGGAACCCAGAACAGGGCTGGACAAGAGAGCTAGGAGCCCAGGCTTGGACTCCAAGCCAGTGACTGGAGAAAAATCCAGTACCCGGGTCTTACCTCTGTCTCGGACCCCAGAAATAAGCAAGGACGAGGCTTGGCAGGCAGGCAGGATGAGGCTGAGTCTTCAGGCTTGAGGCTAGAGGTGAGGCTTGGCAGGAGGCAGAAGGCTGGAGTCTTCAGGCTTGAGGCTAGAGGCGAGGCTTGGCAGGAGGCAGAAGGCTGGAGTCTTCAGGCTTGAGGCTAGAGGCGAGGCTTGGCAGGAGGCAGGAGGCTGGAGTCTTCAGGCTTGAGGCTAGGCGGGAGGCTGGAGTCTTCAGGCTTGAGACTAGGCGGGAGGCTGGAGTCTTCAGGCTTGAGGCTAGGCGGGAGGCTGGAGTCTTCAGGCTTGAGGCTAGGCAGGAGGCTGGAGTCTTCAGGCTTGAGGCTAGGCGGGAGGCTGGAGTCTTCAGGCTTGAGGCTAGGCGGGAGGCTGGAGTCTTCAGGGTTGAGGCTAGGCGGGAGGCTGGAGTCTACAGGCTTGAGGCTAGGTGGGAGGCTGGAGTCTTCAGGCTTGAGGCTAGGCGGGAGGCTGGAGTCTTCAGGCTTGAGGCTAGGCGGGAGGCTGGAGTCTACAGGCTTGAGGCTAGGCAGGATCCACCTGGGCAGGGCGCGGATCACCACCCGACGGAGTCATGGGACAGGAAGGGACAGAACCAACCACAGGTAATGGCAAGAATGCCTGGCTTACCCGACGGAGGTAAGGGACAGGAAGGGATAGAACCAGCCATAGGGTAATGGCAAGACAGCCTGGCTTACCCGATGGAGGCAAGGGACAGGAAGGGATAGAACCAGCCATAGGGTAATGGCAAGACAGCCTGACTTACCCGGCGGAGGCAAGGGACAGGAATGGAGCTAGGTACGGGGTGGATCCAGGACAAGATTGAAGGCGAGATGAGGCGAGAGTTACCAGCAAGACGAGGCAAGGCTTCAGGCAATGCAAGGTGAAACGAGAACTTCAGGCGAGGCGAGAGTTACTGGCAAGACAAGGCAGGGCTTCAGGCGAGGCAACAGAAGGCAGAGGAAGGGGTACAAGGAGTAAAGACAAGAACAATCCAGCAGCCACACCCTGGTCTCTGAAGGTATTTATGCAGCCAGCCCCAATGAGCATCAGCTGCCTCAATTAGAGCTCAACAAGAACAGAAACAGGGTAGACAAGGAAACCTGGAGCAAGGGTCGATGGACTGGACTGTGAACTGGAATACAGACTTCACGGACCAGACCATGACAGGCCAGGCAACCTGAAATCACTGAAAAGATCCAGAGCGTATGAAGTGTCATGGATGTAGGTAGAAAGGGACTGAACTAAGGGGGAATAAGACAGAGTCGAGGCATATAGATATGTGTTCAGTGGGGCAGGAACAAGCTGAAACAATGGATCTACCTGGACAAGTGGGTTTGTTGATCTTGGATAGGAGGTGCGGGGTGTGGGAACTGTGAGGTTGGTGTCAGTGGATGGGCGATCCCTAGAGTCAATAAGGTTGGTGATGGTGTGGGAGACAATGGCCTGGTCGTGGGGTCCTGTTTGAGGGGTAAGAGGATGTGTTTTGAGAGTTGGCGCTGGGCCACAGCAAGGTAGTGGTGAGTACTCCAGACTACTGCAGCACCCCCCTTATCTGTGGGTTTGATGGTGAGGTTAGGATTGATGTGGAGGGAGAGGACAGCCAAGCATTCAGAAGGAGTGAGGTTAGAATTGGAGAGGGGAGTGTTGAATCGAGATGGTTGAAAAATTTTGCACAGTACTGTAGATCTTTAAAGTTCAAAGTACATTTATTTTCCAAGAATGTATACATTATACAATGGATTTATCTCCTAACAGGCTGCCACAAAACAAAGAAACCCAAAAGAACCCTTTAAAAAGATGTGTAAAAATATATATGTACCTAAGGTTTTTGAACAGTACTTTTGATCTTCAGACAGGAAAAGAAAATCAAGGTACAAGAAACTTTTGAAGATTTTGTACTCCATGCAACAGGTGAAGGGGTTCTCCAAACATGTTGAAAGCATTACAGTTGTGAACTGGGATCATGTGGACTTGAAGTTCTTCATGCTTCTTGAAATAGCCCCAGGCGATGAAATGGTAAAAATTGACAAAGTGATTGAGTTGGTCTTTATGCACAGTTTCCAGAAAATTAGTTTCCCTTGTTTGAGGAAGCAGGACTCAAAAAAAGATGCTGTCCTCTCGAGTATTGATGTTGGAAATATTGTCACAAATTATGTGACATCAAATAAGCCAATACCTCTTAGTGGTTTCATGCCCTCTTGAACTTTCTCTTCAATGTTCTTTTCAACTTTCCCTTATGGTACTTGTGTTTAGCTTTAGATAGAGTTCACCATCTTTGGACTGCATTCACAAGCAACTGACTCTGTGAAGACCTCGTCCCCACAAACCAGGGGCCTCTACTGGCCTCACACCGTCTGCAGGCTGGCCTCAATCACAAGGATTTGGCTGAGTGGTGTCATAAAATAACCCCTTACTTAATGTCAGCAAGACCAAAGCGCTGATTATTGATTTCAGGAGGAGGAAACCAGAGGTCCATGAGTCAATCCTCATCAGCGGATCAGAGGTGGAGAGGGTGAGGAATTTTAAATTCTTGGGTGTCACTATTTCAGAGGACCTGCCTTGCACTCAGCACATAAGTGCAATTGTGAGGAAAGCACGGCAGCACCTCTACTCCCTTTGGAGACTGCAGATTCAGTATGACATCTGACTTATAAGTTTTCAAACTTATATAGATCTGCAGTGGAGAATATATTGACTGGCAGTATCACAGCTTGATATGGAAACTCCAGTGCCATTGAACATAAGATCCTACAAAAGGTGGTGTACTTGGCCAAATAAAGCTGTCCCAATTACATCAGTGGTTGGTCAGTTGATGGGGAAGATCCTGAGAGACAGGGTTAATGAACATTTGGAGAGACATAATATGATTAGGAATAGTCAGCATGGCTTTGTCAAAGGCAGGTCATGCCTTATGAGCCTGATTGAATTTTTTGAGATATGTCTAAACACATTGATGAAGGTAGAGCAGTAGATGCAGTGTAGGTGGATTTCAGCAAGGCATTTGATAAGGTACCCCATGCAAGGCTTATCGAGAAAGTAAGGAGGCATGGGATCCAAGGGGACCTTGCTTTGTGGATCCAGAACTGGCTTGCCCACAGAAGGCAAAGAGTGGTTGTAGGTGGGTCAAATTCTGCATGGAGGTCGGTGACCAGTGATATGCCTCAGAGATTTGTTTTGGGACCCTTCTCTTCGTGATTTTTATAAGTGACCTGGATGAAAAAGTGGAGGGATGGGTTAGTAAATTTGCTGATGACACAAAGGTTGGGGGTTTTGTGGATAGCGTGAAAGGCTGCCAGAGTTGATAGCAGGACATCAATAGGACGCAAAACTAGGCTGAGAAGTGGCAGATGGAGTTCAACTCAGATAAGTTTGAGGTAGTTCATTTTGGTAGGTGAAATATGATAGCAGAATATAGTATTAATGGCAAGACTCTTGGCCGTGTGGTGGATCAGAGGGACCTTGGGGTCCATGCCCATAGGACACTCAAAGCTGCTGCGCAGGTAGTCTGTGTGGTTAAGAAGGCATATGGTGCATCGTCCTTCATCAACTGTGGGACTGAGTTCAAGAGCCGAGAGGTAATGTTACAGCTGTATAGGACCCTGGTCAGACTCCACTTGGAGTACCGTGCTCAGTTCTGGTCACCTCACTACAGGAAGGAAACTATAGAAAGGGTGTAGAGGAGGTTTACAAGGATGTCACCTGGATTGGGGAGCATGCCTTACGAGAATAGGTTGGGTAAACTTGGCCTTGTCCCGATGGAGTACCTGGTAAGGCTCCGAAAACTTGTGCCAACCAACTAGCGGGAGTATCCAAGGACATTTTCAACCTCTCACTGCTACAGGCGGAAGTTCCCACTTATTTCAAAAAGGCAACAGTGCCTAAGAAGAACAATGTGGGCTGCCTTAATGACTATTGCCCAGTAGCACTCACATCTACAGTGATGAATTGCTTTGAGAGGTTGGTCATGACTAGACTGAACTCCTGCCTCAGCAAGGACACAGACCCATTGCAATTTGCCTATAGCCACAATAGGTCAACGATAGACACAATCTCAATAGCTCTCCACACAGCTTTAGACCATCTGGACAACACAAACACCTATGTCAGGATGCTGTTCATCATCTATATCTCAGCATTTAATACCATCTCTCCCACAATCCTGATTGAGAAGTTGCAGAACCTAGGCCTCGGTACCTCCCTCTGCAATTGGATTCTCAACTTCCTAACCGGAAGATCATAATCTGTGTGGATTGGTGATAACATATCCTCCTCACTGACGATCAACATTGGTGCACCTCAGGGGTGTGTGCTTAGCCCCACTGCTCTATAAATTTGCTGATGATTGTTGGTAGGATTTCACATGGTGATGAGAGGGCATACAGGAGTGAGATATGCCAACTAGTGGAGTGGTGCCGCAGCAACAACCTGGCACTCAATGTCAGTAAGACGAAAGAGCTGATTGTGGACTTCAGGAAGGGTAAGGCGAAGGAATGCATACCAATCCTCAGAGAGGGATCAGAAGTGGAGAGAGTGAGCAGTTTCGAGTTCCTGGGTGTCAAAATCTACAAGGATCGAACCTGGTCCCAACATATCAATGTAGTTATAAAGAAGGCAAGACAGTGGCTATACTTCATTAGGAGTTTGAAGTGATTTGGCATGTCAACAAATACACTCAAAAACTTCTATAGTTGTACTGTGGAGAGCATTCTGAATTCTGACAGGTAGGAGGTACAGAAGCCTGAAGGCACACACTCAGCGATTCAGGAACAGCTTCTTCTCCTCTGCCATCTGATTCCTAAATGGACATTGAATCCTTGGACACTATCTCACTTTTTTTAATATATAGTATTTCTGTTTTTTGCATGTTTTTAAATCTATTCAATGCGTATAGTGTAATTGGTTTACTTGAGTATTTATTATTATTATTTTTTTATTTTATTAATTTTTTTCTCTGCTAGATTATGTATTGCATTGAACTGCTGCTCCTGAGTTGACAAATTTCATGTCATATGCTGGTGATATTAAACTTGATTCTGATTCCAATTCTGATTCTGCTTGGAGTGGCGGAGAATGAGAGGTGACCTGATAGAGGTGTATAAGATGATGAGAGGCATTGATCATGTGGATAATCAGAGGCTTTTTCCCAGGGCTGAAATGGCTAGCATGAAAGGGTGCAGTTTTAAGGTGCTTGGAAGCAGGTACAGAGAGAATGTCAGGGGTAAGTTTTTTACACAGAGAGTGGTGAGTGCGTGGAATGGGCTGCTGGAGGCGGATACAATTGGTCTTTTAAGATGCCGCTGGATAGGTACATGGAGCTTAGAAAAATAGAGGGCTTTTCCAATATTTTTATTATTAATTTTACATATAAGAATACAGAGTACAAGAAAAAAAATCAATACATTATACTAAATTGCATATAAAGATTTCTTACCCCATATTCATACAGATTAATTAATTAGTGACATTGAAATATAGTAATTTTATTATATAAAAAAATCTAACCCACTACCAAGACTGAAGCTGATTAGTGAAGAAAAAAATGAAAAAAAATTATTAGTAATCATCTGTGCTTTAACAGCAAATCAAAAGTTTTGAAAATAATTCATGAAAGGTCCCCACAATGTTTGAAAGTCTTGGCTAGATTCAGAGATTGAACATCAAATCTTCTCTAAATTTAAACATGACATGACATCACGTAACCATTGAGCGTGAATAGGAGGAGCCGCATCTTTCCATTTAAGCAAGAGTGTCCTTCTGGCCATAAGAGAAATAAAAGCCAAAATGTGCGAGTCAGATGACTCCAAAATAGTATCCTTTCCTCCAACAATACCGAATAAAGCGGTCAAAGGATTAGGCTTAAAGTTTACTTTGAAAAGTATCAAGAAAGCTTGAAATACTTCTTTCCAATATTTTCCAAGACTCGGGCATGTCCAAAAAAAAAACAATCGTGGAATATGTATGATGAACATGAGAGAAAAACGAATATTCCTTGTCTACTGGATGAAAAAATGCCAAGCATCAACAATACCACATTTCATTAAAAAAGATTTAATAAACACAGCTGATTTATTTGGTATCATTAGTTTAGAAGATGAACGATCTAAAGCTGAATCTAAGCAACAATTAAAGTCTCCATCCATCACCAATGAGTACAGACTTAGATCTGGCAAAACTGAAAAAAAATGCTCAAAGAAACCTGGATCATCTATATTCGGAGCATACACATTGGCAAATACCATTAGCTTGTTATTTAGTTTCCCTGATACTATAACAAAATGCCCATTAGTATCAGAAATTACTTTATGTTGAACAAAGGGAACTTCATTATCTATAAGGATCGAAACTCCTCTTGCTTTGGTCTGAAACGAGGAATGGAAATGAGACTCTTTCCATCAATTAAAAGGCGTGAATTGGCACACTTACGTACATGGGTTTCTTGAAGAAAAACAATTGGTACCTTAAGTTTTTTAATATAGGCAAAAATCTTATTTCTTTTCATGGGGTGATTTCACCCTTTCATGTTAAAACTAAGTAAATTAATATTTTGATCCATTTTAAAACCATTTATAAGAAAGGTTAAAGTAGCAATCAAAGAAATGTATATTAAACCCAAATAATATATCTTGAGATATATTAACTAAGCAACAGAATTGACTAGAGTCCCAAATCAGCTTCAAGAAAAAAGAACTCCCCATCCCCCTTCCTCCTCCCAAAGAGAGAAAATCGGTCAAAGAACAACCGCTATCTACCCCCACTGAAAACATCCCCTTAGAAAGCCTGTTGGAACCGCTCCAAAGAATTCAAGGTTATTTACTGTTCCAGCCAAGACTAAATAATACACAGTAAAAAAACAAGCTTAGACAGGTTTATCAAACAGAAAGAACAATCATTCATACTGAAAAATATTAAACAGTCATTTTTTTAATATAGGCAACACACATCAAAGTTGCTGGTGAACGCAGCAGGCCAGGCAGCATCTCTAGGAAGAGGTATAGTCGACGTTTCGGGCCGAGACCCTTTGTCAGGACTGACTGAAAGAAGAGCTAGTAAGAGATTTGAAAGTGGGGGGGGGGATCCAAAAAGATAGGAGAAGACAGGAGGGGGAGGGATGGAGCCAAGAGCTGGACAGTTGATTGGCAAAAGGGATATGAGAGGATCATGGGACAGGAGGCCCAGGGAGAAAGGAAAGGGCGGGGGGGGAACCCAGAGGATGGGCAAAGGGTATAATGAGAGGGACAGAGGGAGAAAAAGGAGAGAGAGAGAATGAATGTATGTATATTAATAAATAACGGATGGGGTACGAGGGAGAGGTGGGGCATTAGCGGAAGTTAGAGAAGTCAATGTTCATGCCATCAGGTTGGAGGCTACCTAGAAGGAACATAAGGTGTTGTTCCTCCAACCTGAGTGTGGATTCATCTTTACAGTAGAGGAGGCCGTGGATAGACATATCAGAATGGGAAATGGGAATGTGATGTGGAATTAAAATGTGTGGCCACTGGGAGATCCTCCTTTCTCTGGCGGACAGAGCATAGGTGTTCAGCGAAACTATCTCCCAGTCTGCGTCGGGTCTCGCCAATATTTAAAAGGCCACATCGGGAGCACCGGACGCAGTATATCACCCCAGCCGACTCACAGGTGAAGTGATGCCTCACCTGGAAGGACTGTTTGGGGCCCTGAATGGTGGTAAGGGAGGAAGTGTGAGGGCATGTGTAGCACTTGTTCCACTTATAAGGATAAGTAACAGGAGGGAGATCGGTGGGGAGGGATGGAGGGGACGAATGGACAAGGGAGTCGCATAGGGAGCGATCCCTACGGAAAGCGCGGGGGGGAGGGAAAGATGTGCTTAGTGGTGGGATCCTATTGGAGGTGACAGAAGTTACGGAGAATAATATGTTGGACCCAGAGGTTGGTGGGGTGGTAAGTGAAGACAAGGGGAACCCTATTCCTAGTGGGGTGGCGGGAGGATGGAGTGAGAGCAGATGTGCATGAAATGGGGGAGATGCGTTTGAGAGCAGAGTTGATAGTGGAGGAAGAGAAGCCCCTTTCTTTAAAAAAGGAGGACATCTCCCTCGTCCTAGAATGAAAAGCCTCATCCTGAGAGCAGATGCGGCGGAGACGGAGGAATTGCGAGAAGGGGATGGCATTTTTGCAAGAGACAGGGTGAGAAGAGGAATAGTCCAGATAGCTGTGAGAGTCAGTAGGTTTATAGTAGACATCAGTAGATAAGCTGTCTCCAGAGATAGAGACAGAAAGATCTAGAAAGGGGAGGGAGGTGTCGGAAATGGACCAGGTAAATTTGAGGGCAGGGTGAAAGTTGGAGGCAAAGTTAATGAAGTCAACAAGCTCAGCATGCGTGCAGGAAGCAGCGCCAATGCAGTCGTCGATGTAGCGAAGGAAAAGTGGGGGACAGATACCAGAATAGGTTTGGAACATAGATTGTTCCACAAAGCCAATGCCACAAAAGGTAGGCATAGCTTGGACCCATACGGGTGAACCAGTTCCCCTCTACCACCACTCTGCTCCGTCTAGCGGAATTAGTCCTTACTCTTAATAATTTCTCCTTTGGCTCCTCCCACTTCCTCCAAACTAAAGGTGTAGCCATGGTTGGATCTCCCCTTCCCCCTCCCACTTTCAAATCTCTTACTAGCTCTTCTTTCAGTTAGTCCTGACGAAGGGTCTCGGCCCGAAACGTCGACTGTACCTCTTCCTAGAGATGCTGGCTGGCCTGCTGCGTTCACCAGCAACTTTGATGTGTGTTGCTTGAATTTCCAGCATCTGCAGATTTCCTCGTGTTTGTGTTTTTAAATGATCCACCTTCCATTGTGATTCTCAGTCGAGCTGGAAGACGAAGAGAAGGCTTAAAATTTTGGCCGTATAGCTCCGCCATAACTTTTTTCAACTTAACACGTCCTTCCATAACTTCTGATGAAAAATCTTCAGCAATACGAATCTTCTGACCTTGGTAGTCAATCATACCTTTTCCACGGGCATCATGAATCAGACGGTCCTTTATTTGAAGTTCATGGGAACATATAATGACTGATCTTGGATTTGATTTTGAAGTCGACCCGTAGATAGGTGATCTGTGAGCACGATCAATCAAAGGCAGAGACTTTATAATATCAGGAAATAATTCCAATAAAAGGTTTGCGAAGAATTCTTTAGGATTATCTCCTTCCGTTTGCTCCTTAAGTCCCAAGATTCGTAAGCTGTTTCTCCTACTCCTGTTTTGCAAATCGATAATCTTCTGTCTCAGTATTTCATTGGACTTGGATTGTTTTTCATACAACTTTTGCAAATCATCCATTCTCTCATCCAGTATAGTAATAACCTCTTCATGTTCCTTTATCTTCTTATCATGCTCAGTTAAAATTGCTTGAATATTGTCTAATTTCTTACCTATTTGTTTAATTTCAGCGCTGATGTGTTGTGAATCAGCCAACGCTCCTTTTCTGAACTGTTGAAACTCCTCGGTAAGCTTTTGAATAGCTTCCAAAGCTACTTTTGTAGTCATAGTAACATAATAACCCATCTAACAGTAGTATTTCAAAAGGTTGGAGACAAAAGTAAGTAAGTTCGGAGCACCAGCAGAGAGCTGTTACTCCATCAGCAGCCACCAGGCAAATCCCCAGAAAAATAGAGGGCTATGGGCAACCTGAGGTAATTTCTAAAGTAAGTACAGGTTTGGCACAACATTGTGGGCTGAAGGGCCTGTATTGTGCTGTAAGTTTTCTATGTTTCTAATTACCGATCACATCTACACGAGACACTGTCGTAGGAAAACAGCATCCATCATCAGAGATCCCCACCACCCAGGCCAGGCCTTGTTCTTGATACTGCCATCAGGTAGATGGCATAGGAGCCTCAGGAGTCACACCAGCTGGTTCAAGAACAGTTGCTACTCCTCAACCATCAGGCTCTTGAACAAAAGGGGATAACTGCACTCACTTTCCCCATCATTGAAGTGTTTCTACAACCAATGATCTCACTGTAACAACTCTTTATCTTGTTCTCCTTATTTATTGCTATTTATTTATATTTGCATTCGCGCAGTTTGTTGTCTTCTGTGCTCTGGCTGATCTTTCATTGATTTTGTTATAGTTACTGTTCCATAGATTTGCTACGCCCACAGGAAAATTAATCTCAGGATTGTATATGGTAGTTTGATAATTTAGTTACTTTGAGCTTTAATAGATGCCTACGTTGTTAATCCTACACATTGTATCTGCCTATTGGAAACATGTGAGCTCTACACTGTCACTAAACTCATATGGGTTGATCTCTTCGCCAGGTGTCTGGAGAGGCTGCAGGAACATCATCATAAAGACAAGAGATTCTGCAGATGCTGGAAGTCCAGAGCAACATGCACAAAATGCTAGAGGAACTCAGCAGGTCAGGCAGCATCTATGGAAATGAATGAACAGTTGATATTTCAGGCCAAGATCCTTCTTCCAGACTGGAGAAGAAGGGGAAGATGCCAGAATTAAAAGGTGGGAGGGAGGGGAAGGAGGATAGCTAGTAGGTGATAGGTGAAGCCAGGTGGGTGGGAAAGGAATCTGACAGCAGAGGAGAGTGGACCATAGGAGGAAGGGATCCAAGGAAAGGTTATGGCAAGTGAGAACAGGTAACAGGCTAGAGTGGGGAATAGAAGAAGTGGGGAGGGGGAGGGATTTTTTTTGCCAGAAGGAGAAATCGATATTCATGCCATTCGGTTGGAGGCTACCCAGACGGAATATAAGGTGCTGTTCTTCCACCCTGAGAGTGACCTCATTGAGGCACAACAGGAGGTCATGGACTGACATGTTAGAATGGGAATGGGAATGGGAATTAAAATGTTTGACCACTGGGAAGTTCCACTTTTGGCAGATGGAGTGGATGTGCTTGACGAAGCAATTGGTTCCCCAATCTGCGATGAGTGTCACTAGGAACATCATCAAGTGAGTTTTCCTGGGCAGAAGCCAGTCATTCGAAAGGGCAGCATTAAACCCACAGTGTGCTTCAAAACAAAATAGTAACTCTGATCCAAAACCTTGAAGTATACAGAATTGGTCCTCAGGTCAAAGGTTGAGGGCCCAGGCCATTGTCACTGGAACAAAGGAACCAGATTCATCCAGCTCCTAACAGAGGATCCCAACCTCATTACCATTGTTATGTTTTGTAACTCTAAAATATAAAACTAATTGAAAGGAAAACAAGGGAACTAGGAGGTAACTTGTATGCACAAAGTTTTACTTTAAGCAAGGTGCATGTCTATGATGTGGTGATGTAATGACGTGTGCTATTTACCCACTATGCATTCTGTAAATGACAAAGAATGCTTAATCAAACAATATATTTGCAATATTACTCAAATGTAATACCCTGGTTTAAGGGTTTAAGACTATTCTTTATTTTATCCTGTTGGGAATTTTATTTTCTGCTGATCTCCTCAAATACAAATCTATATGTAAAAGAGTGTTCCTTTAATTACATTATACAATAAAGTACTTATTTTTAATTGTATAAAATAAAAATTCAGTTGATTAATAAATTTGGCTTTTTGAATTAATTTTGTCTTGTTAACATTTTGGCCAATAAGATGCCCGGGAAAAAAAAGACAATGGGTAGCCATACTGGAGAGAGCGTGGGGTTGAAGAAGTTTTGAGAAAGAAGGGAATAAAGAAACTGCCAAGAACCAGGGTGGAGGAACATGGTGTAATACTCACAGAACCAAATTTGGAAGGACAAATACAGATGACAGAAAATATTCATAAGGTCTCACAGAGAATCAGAATCGGAATCCTTTATTATCGCCAAGTACGTGGACACATACAGGGAGTTCGATGCCGGTTTCCCTGAGCTCTTGCTGTACAGAATCAAAAAGCAAACAAAACAATAGTGCAAATAATCATGAACTATATACAATGAGGTATACCTGTGTATGTACAGGTGGACGGCTTATAATAGACTAAAATTCAAGTGTTCATAAGACTGATGGCACACGGAAAGAAACTGTTCTTGTACCTATTTGCCCTGGCATACAGTGATCTAAAGCGCCTACCAGAAGGAAGGAGTTGGAACAGGTGATGTCCAGGGTGTGATGGGTCTACAATGATGCTGCTTGCTCACTCCCCGACTCCAGATGCATATAAGTCCTGGATCGAGGGCAGCTTCACACCAATAATCCTTTCCGCAGCCCTGACGGTTCTTTGGAGTCTATTCTTGTCTTGTTTGGTAGCTGATCCAAACCAGATAGTGATGGACGAACAGAGAACAGACTGGATTATTCCTGAATAGAATTGAATCAGCAGCTCCTGAGGCAGGTTGTACTTCCTGAGTTGACGTAGGAAGTACAACCTCTGCTGAGCCTTTTTGATAAGAGTGTCCGCGTTGGGTGTCCACTTCAGGACCTGGGAGATTGTGACACCCAGAAACCTGAAGGTCTCCACAGCAGACACAATACTGTTGAGTATAGTAAGTGGGGGGAGTACTGGGGGGCTCCTCCTGAAGTCCACTGTCATTTCCACAGTCTTGAGTGTATTTAGCTCCAGATTGTTCTGACCATGCTAGAGGGCCAGCCGTTCCACCACCCGTCTGTATGCAGACTCATCACCGTCTCAGATAAGGCCAATGACAGTTGTGTCGTCTGCAAACTTCAGGAGTTTAACAGATGGATCCTGTGAGGTGCAGTCATTAGTGTAAAGGGAGAAGAGCAGTGGGGAGAGCACACATCCCTGGGGGGCACCGGTACTGATTGTCCGGGTGCTAGAAATGATACTCCCCAGCCTCACTTGCTGCACCCTGTCAGTCAGGAAGCTTGTAATCCACAGACAGATGGCGGAGGAGACAGCGAGCAGGGTGAGTTTAGAGTGGAGGATTTCTGGGATGATGGTGTTGAACTCTGAGCTGAAGTCAACAAACAGGACCCTCGCAGAAGTTTCTGGATTGTCGAGGTGTTGCAGTATGTAATGCAGTCCCATGTTGACTGCATCATCCACTGACCTATTTGCCCGATAAGCAAACTGCAGGGGGTCCTGCAGGGGGCCTGTAATGTCCTTCAGGTGAGCCAATACTAGTCTCTGAATGGACTTCATGACCACAGATGTCAAGGCAACAGGCCTGTAGTCATTTAGTCCCTTGATAGTGGGTTTCTTAGGGACTGGAATGATAATGGAGCACAGATAGCTTTCAGTTAGCCAGCTAGCATGTGGTGGTTGAGGAGGGGCAGGAGGAGACAGATCAAAGCCTTTCCTTCCACGCTGTCTGGAGACTTCATTTGGGCCTGGATTTTCAGCACAGAACTGTGAATAAATGAAGCGGAGCACATTCAATTGATTATGTGCCAATGATGTATACAGTATGTGATAGGGCTTTTGTTTTGTTTGTTATAGTTTAAAATATTTTGTTAACACAATTTCGATCTAAGTTTATAATGGTGCGAGCATTAAATTTGCTTGGGTGTGTCAACGTTCATAGGGGTAATTGTCCTTTTCCCTGAGAAGAAAAAAATCAAACTTTTATGTTTTTCTGTGTACCCAAATCATATCCATTCTAGAGCCGTTAAGGACTTTTCATCTTTATTCCTATGCATTGTAGAGTTATGTTACAGGTAGTTTGTATTCACCCAGTAACCACTACCTCATTACGAGCCCACGGTGAGAGGGTTACACAAGTAGTACTGAAATATTAATTACGCTACAACCTAAACTTCTAAAGATGCACGCTGGAAAGAGTACATACTGATTTCATCATGGCCTGGCATGGAAACACCAATGTCTATGAAGGGAAAAACCTACAACTGTAGTAGATATGACCCAGTCCATCATGAGTAACGCCATCTCCACCATTGAGCACCTCTACATGGTGCATTGTCGCAGGACAGCAGCATCCAACATCAAGGACCATGCTTCCAGGCCATGCTCCCTTTCTGCTGCTGCCATTGGGAAGAAGGTACAGGAGCCTCAGGACTCTCACCACCAGGTTCAGGAACAGTTATTACCTCTCAACCAACAGGCTCTTGAAAGAAAGGGGATAACTTCCCTCAATTTCACTTGCCCCGTCACTGTATTTTTCCCACAACCTATGGACTCACTTTCAAGGACCCTTCATCTCATGTTCTCAATATTTATTTATTATTATTTTATTTCTTTTTGTCTGCCCAGCTCGTTGTGTGTGGTTTTCACTGATTCTATTGTGTTTCTTTGCATTTACTGTGATTGCTGGCAAGAAAGTGAATCTCAAGAGTTGGTGACATATATATTTTGATAATAAATTTACTTTTCACTTTATTGGAAATTTCTGGATGTTGCAAAACGCTGTTCGAAACCACAATATTTCAAAGTGAAATATTTCAAAATTTCTAGAATTTGGCAAATTGTGATATGAACCTCCGGAACTTGCACAATCAGAAATTTCAGGATTTTGCTAATTGCTGGTAAATTTTCCAGTTGTCGCATCTTGTTGGGGTTTGTAAAATGCTGGTCCGAACCGCAAGGGTTTGCTCCGAATTGCACAAAATCCCGCAATCGGTGACTTTCCGCAGAACCTCCATTCTGTGATAATAGTCACGCCCGGCGCTGTAGCTAGTAACGGAGACCCGGGCACTTCCAATCGCAGGTAGGGGGAAGCATGGTATCTGTCAGTTGATTGGAGGAGAAATCTCAGCCGTTCTGGAGAACGGGGTTGGATGACGTAAGGATGAATGACACTGGGTGTTGGTAGGCAACGCAGACGGACAAATGAATGATGAAGTACCCTTGGCAGGTTGCGGGCGGGCGTAGCTCCCGTAATGGCCACGCCCACCGTATGACGTCACGCGCCATCGGCTCCCACGTTCAGTCGGCGGCTGGACGGTGAAGGGGCAGGAGGTGTTGTAGGAGCTGAAGAGTTGGTGAGCAGGCGGACTGCGGGGGTAATTTTAAAAAGTCAAGGGAGGGACATTCCTTAGAGCAACGCACAGAGGGCGCAGACAGTGTAGCAGTTCTGTGTTTATTGCAATAAGACAGCCAGAGAGATTAATGCCCTGGTAGTGACGTTTTATTGGTGCGAATTTGGCAGAGGGGCAATTAAATACAAAGCGGACATTTATTATTCGAATGCAAAGTAGATTCGTCGTTTAAACGGTGCACCAATTACAGCTACGAGAGAGAGATACTTGAACCTATTCCACAGAGGATTATAAATAGAATTTAGAGCGGGGGAGGGATTTGGGGTTTCATTTTTTTTGCATGGGGCCATTTAATGCACGAAGCGGGCAATAATTGCAGGAGGGACAATGGCAAGGCGTTTTAGCGATGCAGACTTCAATCATTGCAAATAAGGGTCATTCAAAGGTTTAAATAATAAAGCATCTGATTAAGGATCAAGAATCACCTTTATTCGCCAGAAACATTTGCACGTATTAGGAATTTGTGTTGGTCAGGGCGCGACATTCAACAAAAAACAAATTCAACAATTAATAACAAATAAAGTCAAAAGACGGATATGGAATAAATGTACGTAAATACCAGCATGTATTTACAACGTAAACAGCATTATAAATAGTGATTTAAAGTGTTTGCAGGGCGCTGACGGGCAATGGAAGGGGGATGGTGTGAAGTCTGGGATTCTTATACTGTATACAGACTGTCGGCAGTGGGTTACAGAACCCCTAATCCAGGGGTCCAGGGGGTTTATGTATAGAATGACAGATCCCTGGAGTGGGTTACAGGCTGGGATCTAATCCAGGGGTTCGGGGGTTTATATAGAATAACAGATCCCTATTGAGTGGGTTATAGGCTGGGATCTAATCCAGAAGTTCTGTTGTTCTTGCTCAGATGAATCTTCTATAATTCTGTTGTCTGGGCCTGTTTCTCTCTGTAGTTCACGGCCAGACGCCAAGATGCCTCTGCATGACCTGGGCAAGGTGGAGTGCCGGCAGATAAGGGAATGCGATCGCGATATTGTCTTGGAGATAATGAGGGTGAGCAGTGCCTGCAATGAAAGTGTTTCAGTGACTCGGGAGGGCATGAAGTTTGGGATCAGTGATTGCGAAGTCTGGGGAAGGTAAAATGGCAGAGATATCAGTCTCACTAGGCAGTCTGTTCGTCTTGGAGAGAGAGAGAGAGAGGAAGGGGCCAAGAGGTTGCTGAGAGAGGAGTAGAGAGGTAGACTGTCGTTACACCATACTAGGACAGGACTTGGGTACAAGAGGAGAGTTTTTTTTCAAAATAGAGTCTGTACTCCATTCCCAGGAATCTGTTATTCAAAGATAGGGAGGGTTTGAACAGGAGGATGAGGGTGTAGGGGTTATAGAGATAGGGAGGGTTTGAACAGGAGGATGAGGGTGTAGGGGTTATAGAGATAGGGAGGGTTTGAATGGGAGGATGGGGAGTGTAGGGGTTACAGAGATAGGGAGGGGTTTGAACAAGAGGGGGGTGTAGGGATTACAGAGATAGGGAGGGTGTAAGTGAGGGGTATGAACCGGGGGGGGGAGTGTAAGGGTTACAGGGAGAGGCTGAGGGAGGGGTTTGAACTGGAGGATGGAGTGAAGGGGTTACAGAGATCGGGAGGGGGTGAGAGAGGGGTTTGAACAGGAATATGAGGGTTTAGGGGTTACAGAGATAGGGAGGGGGTAAGGGAGGGGTTTGAACAGGAGCGGGGAGCATAGGAGTTACAGAGATGGTGAGGGGGCGAGGGAGGGGTTTGACAGGTGGGTGGGGAGTGTAGAGGTTACAGAGATAAGGAGGGGTTTGAACAGGAGGGGAGAGTGTAGGGGTTACAGAGATAGGGAGGGGGTGAGAGAGGGGTTTGAACAGGAATATGAGGGTTTAGGGGTTACAGAGATAGGGAGGGGGTAAGGGAGGGGTTTGAACAGGAGCGGGGAGTGTAGGAGTTACAGAGATGGTGAGGGGGCGAGGGAGGGGTTTGACAGGTGGGTGGGGAGTGTAGAGGTTACAGAGATAAGGAGGGGTTTGAACAGGAGGGGGGAGTGTACGGGTTACAGAGATAGGGAGGGGGTGAGAGAGGGGTTTGAACAGGAGGGGGGAGTGTAGGTTTTACAGAGATGGGGAGGGGGTGAGGGAGGGGTTTGAACAAGAGGATGGGGAATGTAGGGGTTACAGAGATAGGGAGGGGATGAGGGAGGGGTTTGAACAGGAGGGGGAGTGAAGGGGTTACAGAGATAGGGAGGGGGTGAGGGAGGAGTTTGAACAGGAGGGGGTAGTGTAGGGGTTACAGAGATAGGGAGGGGTTTGAACAGGAGGGGGAGTGTAGAGGTTACAGAGATAGGGAGGGGGTGAGGGAGGTGTTTGAATGGGAGGGTGGGGAGTGTAGGGGTTACAGAGACAGGGAGGGGGTGAGGGAGGGGTTTGAACAGGAGGAGGGAGTGTCGGGGTTACAGAGATAGGGAGGGGTTTGAACAGGTGGGTGGGGAGTGTAGAGGTTACAGAGATAAGGAGGGGTTTGAACAGGAGGGGGGGAGTGTAGGGGTTACAGAGATAGGGAGAGGGTGAGGGAGGGGTTTGAACAGGAGTATGAGGGTGTAGAGGTTACAGAGATAGTGAGGGGGCGAGGGAGGGGTTTGAACAGGTGGGTGGGGAGTGTAGAGGTTACAGAGATAAGGAGGAGTTTGAACAGGAGGGGGGAGTATAGGGGTTACAGAGATAGGGAAGTTTGAACAGGAGGATGGGGACATCTGGCTGATACAGTGGTGTCAGAGATGAACAGTTCAGACAGAGGGGATGTCTTGAATTGGTATCACATCCACTCATGTTCTCCTGTTCTTTCCCCCCTCCCCTCCTCTCCTTTCTCCCCCTCCTCCCCCTTATTCCCCCCTTTCTTCCCCTTCTCTCTCCTTTCTTTTGTCCTCTGCCTCACCCCTCTCTCTTCCCCTCAACTCTTACTGTTCCCCCCTCCTCTCCTCCCCACACCCTAGGAATGCTGGGGGGAGTCTGAGAACCGCCTGCTCCTCTTCGCCCTTACCCGCCCACCCTCTCTCCTCCTGCTTGCATTGGCGAGCAGTGCCCTTCGCTTCCTGCTTGCCTCTTCAGCTGCTGCCCTCCTCCTGCCCCTCCTCCTGGCTGCTGCCCTCCTCAAGTTGGCATTGGTGTCACTCCGCCGCCCACCATCCTCGTCCTCTGGCTCGGACGCGCTGCTGGTGGCCTCCCTGTCCACGGGCGAGGTGTGCGGAGTTCTGGAGCTGGCCCCGCCCCAGACAATGGAGTCTCACTGTGCCGAGGTGACCTGCCTGGCCGTGTCCAGGTTCCGTCGGCGCGGGGGGGCAGGCTCGGCACTCCTGGAGGGGGCAGAAGTGAGGGCAAAGGATGCTGGATGCCAGCAGGTCTTGGTCCGTCTCCGGACAACCGACCGTGGTGCTCTGGCTTTGTTCCGTGGGCGGGGGTACAGGCCGGTCGGGGACGGAGACACGGAGCGGGTGGAAGGGATGGGAGGAGGGGCAGGATGCTGCTGGGGGGTGCTGGTGGTTCAGCTGTGCCGTGGGGCCACTGTGGAATACATCAAGGAGCTCTGAACTCCCCTCCCTCCTCTTCTCCCTCACCAGCCAATAGTACAGGTCAGATTGTTGACCTCCCTCTAGTTGGCCAATTACCGAGGCTGTATCTTTGGCCACCGTCTTTTCATCCAGTGGTGGGGAGGCCAAGCTATTGACCTTCCTCCAGTCGGCCAATCATCTTTGACTGTCCTCCTACCAGTCACTAGTGGGGTGGCCAGATTGTTGAATGCCCTCTATTGCCGGTTACTCACTGCTTTTGACTGTCCTCCCTCACTCGTCAGTGGAGGAGACCAGATCTTTATCCTCCTTCCTACTGGCCAGTCAGAGCACCTACATCTTTGACCCCTCTCCACTGACAGCTAATCAGGATGTAACACCTCATTCCTTCACAAGGCCAATAGGGAAGACCAAATATTGACCTTCCTCCAGCAGAAGTTGACTCCAGACCTTTGACCACAGTCCAGCTGAGCCTCAATCAGTCGGGATGCTGGTACTTCCATACCTCACCTTCTCTTTGCTTGCACCTTTGACCACCCTTTCTCTGGCTAATCCGAAGAAGCTGGTTCTTCTTCCTTTTCTAACAACCTCCCCCCCACCATCCTTTGATCTTTCTCCTACTCCTCCCCCATCTCAGACCTTTGCCTTTTCTGCTGCTGACCAATCATGTTCCTTCTATTACTCCCAAACCAAGGGGGAGGCCACACACCCCTGGACATCTGACCTCCTTCACACTGACCAATGAGATGGAAGGCCCGCCGGGGATCATTGTTCATCCAAACAGGTGGCTGGCATCAAACATGTGACCTTCATCGTGCTGACCAATCAGGTGGCTGCTCCCAGCATCATTGTGCTTGCGTCTGTTAATTGATCAGGAGGCCAGGTTGTGGACTTTTGACCTCCCACCTTCTTGCCAACCATGCAGGAGGCCGGCTCAAGATGTTTGACCTTCCATTCCACCAATCAAGAAGCTGGGTGCACATCAAGACATCTCACCCTGACTGGTATTTTGGGAGGCGGGTATCTTGTCCTGGGATGAGATGTAAAACCAGAATAATTTCCACCCATTCCCACAAACATTGTTCAGTTTCAGGGAAAGGAAGATCATGGCCTCTACATTCACTTGCCTGTCCAGTCTCTTCTGTCTGAAGCACTCCAGTTCTGGCAACGTCCTCATGAATCTTTCTGCGCCCCCCCCCCCCCTTATTTCTGGCAATCCCACCTTTCCTACAGCAGGGCGACCAGAACTGAACACAATTCTCCCAGTGTGGTCCTGTGTGGAACTGCAACATAATGTCTCAACTCCTCTACTCGGTGCCATCACTGATGAAGAACATAGAACAGTACACAAACCATCTCCCTCCATTCCCCGTACACAATGTCCATTTCCCTCCGTTCCCCATACACAATGTCCCATCTCCCTCCGTTCCCCGTACACAATGTCCATCTCCCTCCGTTCCCCATACACAACGTCCATCTCCCACCGTTCCCTGTACACAATGTCCATCTCCCTCCATTCCCCGTACACAATGCCCATCTCCCTCCGTTCCCCATACACATTGTCCGTCTCCCTCCGTTCCCCATACATAGTGTCCATTTCCTTCTGTTCTCCTTTTATAATTGTGAGGGGTATTGATAGGGTAAATGCAAACAGGCTTGTTCCACTGAGGTTGTGTGAGACTATATATTATGTTGCAGTCGTATAAGATGTTGGTGAGGCTGCACTTGGAGTATTGTGTTCAGTTCTGGTCGCCCTGCTGTAGGAAAGATGCCATTGAGCTGGAGAGAGTGCAGACGAGATTTTCAAGGACTGACTTCGCAAGAGAGATTGACAGCGTTTGGAGTTGTGTGTTTGGAGTATAAAGTTGTATTCACAACTTTGTAGTTCCTTGTGGCCTGATGATCTGAACAAGATGGGCTTGAGGCTGTCTTCATGACTGGTAGAATGTGCTTCCAAGCATTTTTATCGTCTTCCTGAATGGAGAGGGGAGAAAAGAGAATGTCCGTTGTGGATGTTTGATCACGCTGGCTGTTTTACTGAGTCAGTGGGAAGTGTAGACAGAGTCCATGGAGGGGAGGCTGGTTTCCGTGATGTGCTGAGCTGTGTCCACAACTCTCTGCGGTTTCCTGCAGTCCCGGGCGGAGCAGTTGCCATACCGAGCCGTGATGCATCCGGATCAGATGCTTTCTGTGGTGCATCGGTGAAAATTGGTGAGGGTCGACGGGGACATGCTGAATTTCTTTTGCCTCCTGAGCTAGTAGAGTGTTGGGCTTTCCTGGCCGTGATGTCAATGTGGCCGGATTGGGACAGGCTGTTGGTGATGTCCACTCCCAGGAACTTGAAGCTCCCCACCTTGATCTCACATCTGACGATTGTGGGGGTAAACGATTCTTCTGTTGAGAGGGTCTCCATGCTCCTGTATTTCTTGCTCCAAGAAGCAGCAGCTAGAAAAGATGATGTTCCTATCTCATTAAGATGTTCTGGATGGTGGGGAGACTCCCCCTTCTGGCCTTTTGCCCGCTGCTCTCCATTGGAGTTCCCCAAACCTGGATCCTGAGGTAGTTGTGATGGATCTTGTGTTCCCTCCACCCATTCTCATGTCACTCAGGGTCAGACAGAGAGTAACTCTCCCTCCACACTGTCCCATCACACGCTGTCAGAGTCAGAAACAGAGTGACCCACCGGGACCCCATCTCCCACTTCCTTCACACTCTCTGGTACCCTGTGTCCTGCTTCCTTTAAACCCACTGGGAGGCTGTCTGCCACTCCTTTTAAGCCCATTGGGACACTAGCTGGGCATCATCCTGCACCCCACATGGAGGGAGCTTTGCATTTAGGAATACGTCCCCAGTGGGTTTAGAGAGAAACAAGGTCCCGGTGGGATTAGGGAGAAACGAGGTCCTGGCGGGTTTGAAGGGCTTGGAGCAAAACAGCATCTCGATGGGTTAGAGGGAGACGGAGTCCCAGCGGGTTTCCAGGGAGATGGCATTGCGGTGGGTTTACAGCGAGGCAAAGTTCCGGCGGGTTTCAAAGAAGACAACGTCTCGGCATGTTTGAAAGGAGACGCAGCCCCGCTGAGTTTACAGGGAGCTGGGTCCCGGCATGTTTGAAGAGAGACAAGGTTCCGACGGGTTTTGAGGGAGACGGGATCCCGGTGGGTTTGAAGGGAGATGGCGTCTCGGTGGGTTTTAAAGGGAGACATGGTCCCAGCGGGTTTAAAGGGAGATGGGGCCTAGTGACCTAAACTTCAGTCAGGGAACCAGCTGCCTAAACCTTTTGGATTTCGTGATTGTGGCTTATCAGAGTTTTGTTATAATTTGATGATTTGCCCAGTGTGTTTGTTAATTTCAAAGAATTTCTTATTAATAAATTGTGATACAAAATTGTTCTCTCCTGTGTTAGAGCCGAAGGCTTTTCAGCTCAACTTGTTCATGTTAACCAAAGGTATTTTCCTGACCCGGTCCCATCTACCTGCGTTTGCCCCGTCTCCCTCTAAATCTTTCCTATCCCTCTGCCTGTTCAAGTCTCTTTTAAATGTTGTTAATGTGTATATGATGAAAAGAGGCCTTGATGGTGTGGATAACCAGAGGCTTTTTCCGCAGGCTGAAATGCCTAACATGAGGGGGCATAGTTTTAAGGTGTTTGGAAGTAGGTACAAGAGGAATGTCAGGGGTAAGTTTTCCACACAGAGAGTGGTGTAGAATGCAGTGCCAGCAACGGTGGTAGAGGTGGATACAACAGGGTCTTTTAAGAGACTCTTAGATAGGTACATGGAGCTGAGAAAAATAGAGAGCCATGCGGTAGGTTACATGGTTGGCACAACACTGTGGGTCGAAGGGCCTGTAATGTGCTGTAGATTTCTATATTTCTATGTGCCTGCCCCAAGCACATCCTCTGGCAGCTTGTCCCATAGAAATCCCCGTGGGATACTAAAATCCATCCCCCCGGCTCACCTTAACACAGTTGTCCTCTACTTTTACACTCCTAACCATAGAGATTGCCCACCTTATCAACACTCACTCTTGTCATAATCATACTTTATTGATCCCGGGGAAATTGGTTTTGGTTACAGTTGCACCATAAATAATTAAATAGTAGTAATAAAAACCATAAATAGTTAAATAGTAATATGTAAATTATGCCAGGAAATAAGTCCCTTTGAACACTCAAGATCCTTGTCTCCCGCTCCCTTTAAACCCTTTGGGACACTGTGTTCTGCTGCCTTTAAAACCACCGGGAACCCGGTCTCGCGTTTCCCTTAAACCCACTGGGGACCCCGTCTGTCGCTCCCTTTAAACCCACTGGGGACCCCCGTCTCCCGCTCCCTTAAAACCACTGGGGACCACGTCTCTCGCTCCCTTTAAATCCACTGGGGACCCCGTCTCCCACTCCCTTTAAACCCACTTGGGAACTGTCTCCTGCTCCCTTTAAACCCACTGGGGACCCCGTCTCCCACTCCCTTTAAACCCACTGGGGACTCCGTCTCCCACTCCCTTTAAACCCACTTGGGACCCCGTCTCCCACTCCCTTTAAACCCACTTGGGACCCTGTCTCCTGCTCCCTTTAAACCCACTGGGGACCCCGTCTCCCGCTCCCTTTAAACCCACTGGGGACTCCGTCTGCCACTCCCTTTAAACCACTGGAGACCCTGTCTCCCACTCCCTTTAAACCACTGGGTACCCTGACTCCTGCTCTCTTTAATCCCTCCAGACCCCATGTCCCACTCCCTTTAAACTCACCAGAGTCTCTGTCTCCTGCTCCCTTTTAACCTACCAGGGACCCCTACTCCTGCACCCTTTAAACCACTGGGGACCCCGTCTGCCACTCCCTTTAAACCACTGGGTGTGCGTCTGCCGCTCCCTTTAAACCACTGGGGACCCCGTCTGCCGCACCCTTTAAAACCACTGGGGACCCCGTCTGCCGCTCCCTTTAAACCACTGGGGACCCCGTCTCCCGCTCCCTTTAAAACCACCGGGAACCCCATCTGCCACTCCCTTTAAACCATTGGGGTGTCCATCTGCTGCTCCTTATAAACCCACTGGAGACCCTGTCTCGTGGTTCCCTTAAACTCACTGGGGACCCCGTCTCCTGCTCCCTTTAAAACCACTGGGGACCCCCTCTCCCACTCCCTTTAAAACCTACCGGGGACCCCGTCTCCTGCTTCCTTCAAACCCACTGGGGACCCCGTCTCCCGCACCCTTTAAAACCACCGGGAACCCCATCTGCCGCTCCCTTTAAACCATTGGGGTGTCCATCTGCTGCTCCTTATAAACCCACTGGGGACCCCGTCTCCTGCTCCCTTTAAACCATTGGGGTGTCCATCTGCTGCTCCTTGTAAACCCACTGAGGACCCCGTCTCCTGCTCCCTTTAAACCATTGGGGTGTCCATCTGCTGCTCCTTATAAACCCACTGGGGACCCCGTCTCCCGCTCCCTTTAAACCACTGGGGACCCCGTCTCATGCTTCCCTTAATCCCACCGGGGACCCAGCCTTGCACTTCCCTTAAACCCACCGGGGACCCCGTCTTGCGCTTCCCTTAAAGACACCAGGTACACTGTCTTGCCCTCCCTTTAAAACCACCGGAAACCCCGTCACGTGTTCCCTTTAAACCCACTGGGGACCCCGTCTCCTGCTCCCTATAAACCCACCAGGATCACGAGTCCCATTCCCTTTAAACCACCGGGGACCTTGACTCATACTCCCTTTAAACCACCGGGAATACCGTCTTCCACTCCCTTCAAACCCAACGGGTATCACGTCACGCTCTTCCCTTAACCCCACCGAGGACCCCGTCTCCCGCTCCCATTAACCCACTAGGGAACCCGTGACTTGCTCCCTTTAAATGACTGGGGACCTTGACTCCTGCTCCCTTTAAACCATCATGGATCCCTTCATCTGCTCCCTTTAAACCCACCAGGGATCCAGACACCGGCTCCTTTTAAACCCACTGGGGACCCCGTCTCCCGCTCCCTTTAAACCACTGGGTACCCTGACTCCCACAGCCTTTAATTTCACCAGAGACTCTGTCTCCTGCTCCCTTTAAACCCTTAAGGACTCTCTGTACCGTTTCCTTTAAACCATTGGAGATCCTATCTCATGCTCACTTCAAACGACCAGGGAACCAGACTCCCACTCCCTTTAAACAACTGGGATCCCGTCTCCCGCTCCCTTTAAACCCACTGGGGACTCCGTCTCCCACTCCCTTTAAACCCACTTGGGACCCTGTCTCCTGCTCCCTTTAAACCCACTGGGGACCCCGTCTCCTGCTCCCTTTAAACCCACTGGGGACTCCGTCTGCCACTCCCTTTAAACCACTGGAGACCCTGTCTCCCACTCCCTTTAAACCACTGGGTACCCTGACTCCTGCTCTCTTTAATCCCTCCAGACCCCATGTCCCACTCCCTTTAAACTCACCAGAGACTCTGTCTCCTGCTCCCTTTTAACCTACCAGGGACCCCTACTCCTGCACCCTTAAAACCACTGGGGACCCCGTCTGCCACTCCCTTTAAACCACTGGGTGTGCGTCTGCCGCTCCCTTTAAACCACTGGGGACCCCGTCTGCCGCACCCTTTAAAACCACATGGGGACCCCATCTGCCACTCCCTTTAAACCATTGGGGTGTCCATCTGCTGCTCCTTATAAACCCACTGGAGACCCTGTCTCGTGGTTCCCTTAAACCCACTGGGGACCCCGTCTCCCACTCCCTTTAAAACCTACCGGGGACCCCGTCTCCTGCTTCCTTTAAACCCACTGGGGACCCCGTCTCCCGCACCCTTTAAAACCACCGGGAACCCCATCTACCGCTCCCTTTAAACCACTGGGGTGTCCATCTGCTGCCCCTTATAAACCCACTGGGGACCCCGTCTCCCGCTCCCTTTAAACCACTGGGGACCCCGTCTCCCGCTCCCTTTAAACCACTGGGGACCCCGTCTCATGCTTCCCTTAATCCCACCGGGGACCCAGCCTTGCACTTCCCTTAAACCCACCGGGGACCCCGTCTTGCGCTTCCCTTAAAGACACCAGGTACACTGTCTTGCCCTCCCTTTAAAACCACTGGAAACCCCGTCACGTGTTCCCTTTAAACCCACTGGAAACCCCGTCTCCTGCTCCCTATAAACCCACCAGGATCACGAGTCCCATTCCCTTTAAACTACTGGGGACCCCGTCTCATGCTTCCCTTAATCCCACCGGGGACCCAGCCTCGCACTTCCCTTAAACCCACCGGGGACCCCGTCTTGCGCTTCCCTTAAAGACACCAGGTACACTGTCTTGCCCTCCCTTTAAAACCACTGGAAACCCCGTCACGTGCTCCCTTTAAACCCACCGGAAACCCCGTCTCCTGCTCCCTATAAACCCACCAGGATCACGAGTCCCATTCCCTTTAAACCACCGGGGACCTTGACTCCTACTCCCTATAAACCACCGGGAATACCGTCTTCCACTCCCTGCAAACCCAACGGGTATCACGTCACACTCTTCCCTTAATCCCACCGAGGACCCCGCCTCCTGCTCCCATTAACCCACTAGGGAACCCGTGACTTGCTCCCTTTAAATGACTGGGGACCTTGACTCCTGCTCCCTTTAAACCATCATGGATCCCTTCATCTGCTCCCTTTAAACCCACCAGGGATCCAGACACCGGCTCCTTTTAAACCCACTGGGGACCCCGTCTCCCGCTCCCTTTAAACCACTGGGTACCCTGACTCCCACAGCCTTTAATTTCACCAGAGACTCTGTCTCCTGCTCCCTTTAAACCCTTAAGTACTCTCTGTACCGTTTCCTTTAAACCATTGGAGATCCTATCTCATGCTCACTTCAAACAACCAGGGAACCAGACTCCCACTCCCTTTAAACAACTGGGATCCCGTCTCCCGCTCCCTTTAAACCCACTTGGGACCCTGTCTCCTGCTCCCTTTAAACCCACTGGGGACCCCGTCTCCCGCTCCCTTTAAAACCACTGGGGACTCCGTCTCCCACTCCCTTTAAACCCACTTGGGACCCCGTCTCCCACTCCCTTTAAACCCACTTGGGACCCTGTCTCCTGCTCCCTTTAAACCATCATGGATCCCTTCATCTGCTCCCTTTAAACCCACCAGGGATCCAGACACCGGCTCCTTTTAAACCCACTGGGGACCCCGTCTCCCGCTCCCTTTAAACCACTGGGTACCCTGACTCCCACAGCCTTTAATTTCACCAGAGACTCTGTCTCCTGCTTCCTTTAAACCCTTAAGGACTCTCTGTACCATTTCCTTTAAACCATTGGAGATCCTATCTCATGCTCACTTCAAACGACCAGGGAACCAGACTCCCACTCCCTTTAAACAACTGGGATCCCGTCTCCCGCTCCCTTTAAACCCACTTGGGACCCTGTCTCCTGCTCCCTTTAAACCCACTGGGGACCCCGTCTCCCGCTCCCTTTAAAACCACTGGGGACTCCGTCTCCCACTCCCTTTAAACCCACTGGGGACTCCGTCTCCCACTCCCTTTAAACCCACTTGGGACCCTGTCTCCTGCTCCCTTTAAACCCACTTGGGACCCTGTCTCCTGCTCCCTTTAAACCATCATGGATCCCTTCATCTGCTCCCTTTAAACCCACCAGGGATCCAGACACCGGCTCCTTTTAAACCCACTGGGGACCCCGTCTCCCGCTCCCTTTAAACCACTGGGTACCCTGACTCCCACAGCCTTTAATTTCACCAGAGACTCTGTCTCCTGCTCCCTTTAAACCCTTAAGTACTCTCTGTACCGTTTCCTTTAAACCATTGGAGATCCTATCTCATGCTCACTTCAAACGACCAGGGAACCAGACTCCCACTCCCTTTAAACAACTGGGATCCCGTCTCCCGCTCCCTTTAAACCCACTTGGGACCCTGTCTCCTGCTCCCTTTAAACCCACTGGGGACCCCGTCTCCCGCTCCCTTTAAAACCACTGGGGACTCCGTCTCCCACTCCCTTTAAACCCACTTGGGACCCCGTCTCCCACTCCCTTTAAACCCACTTGGGACCCTGTCTCCTGCTCCCTTTAAACCCTTAAGGACTCTCTGTACCGTTTCCTTTAAACCATTGGAGATCCTATCTCATGCTCACTTCAAACGACCAGGGAACCAGACTCCCGCTCCCTTTAAACAACTGGGATCCCGTCTCCCGCTCCCTTTAAATCACCTGGGACTCCGTCTCCCGCTCCCTTTAAACCACTGGGGACCCTGACGCCTGCCCACTTTAAACCCACCGGGGATCCTGTCTCCTGCTCTCTTTAAACTCACTCGGGACTCCGTCTCCCACTCCCTTTAAATCACCGGGGACTGTCTGCTGTTCCCTTTTAAACCCTCCAGGGCCTGGTGTCCTGCGATCTTTAAACCACCAGGGTCCCATCTCCCGCTCCCTTTAAACGCACTGGGGACCCCGTCTCCTTCTCCCTTCAAACCCACCGGGACCCCATCTCCCACTCCCTTCAATACCACTGGGGACCCCGTCTCTCGCTCCCTTTAAACCCACTGGGGACTCTGTCTCCTGCTCCCTTTAAACCCACCGGGGACTCTATCTCCCGCTCCCTTTAAACCCACCGGAGACTCCGTCTCCTGCTCCCTTTAAAGCTCTGGGGATGCCATCTCCTGCTCACTTTAAACCCACCTGGGACCCCATCTCCTACTCCCTTTAAACGCACTGGGGACCCCATCTCCCACTCCCTTTAAACCCACTTGGGACCCCGTCTCCCACTCCCTTTAAACCCACTGGGGAGCCCGTCTCCTGCTCCCTTTAAACCCAGCGGGGACTCTGTCTCCCACTCCCTTTAAAACCTACCGGGGACCCCGTTTCCTGCTTCCTTAAAACCAACTGGGGACCCCGTATCCTGCTTCCTTTAAACCCACTGGGGACCCCATCTCCTGCTCCCTTTAAACCATTGGGGTGTCCATCTGCTGCTCCTTATAAACCCACTGGGGACCTGTCTCCCGCTCTCTTTAAACCCACTGGGGACCCCATCTCCCGCTCCCTTTAAACCCACCGGGAATCCGTCTCCCGATCCCCTTAAACCCACTTGGGACCCCGTCTCCCACTCCCTTTAAAACCTACCGGGGACCCCGTTTCCTGCTTTCTTTAAACCCACTGGGGACCCCATCTCCTGCTCCCTTTAAAACCACCGGGAACCCCATCTGCCGCTCCCTTTAAACCATTGGGGTGTCCATCTGCTGCTCCTTATAAACCCACTGGGGACCCCGTCTCATGCTTCCCATAAACCCACCGGGGACCTTGACTCCTACTCCCTTTAAACCACCGGGAATACCGTCTTCCACTCCCTTCAAACCCAACGGGAACGTCACGCTCTTCCCTTAATCCCACCGAGGACCCCGTCTCCCGTTCCCATTAACCCACTCCCTTTAAACGCACCGGGGACCCTGTCTCCTTCTCCCTTCAAACCCACCAGGGAACCCACTCCCTTTAAACTAGGGAACTCGTGACTTCCTCTTTTTAAATGACTGGGGACCTTGACTCCTGCTCCCTTTAAACCATCATGGATCCCTTCATCTGCTCCCTTTAAACCCACCAGGGATCCAGACACCGGCTCCTTTTAAACCCACTGGGGACCCCGTCTCCCGCTCCCTTTAAACCATTGGGTACCCTGACTCCCACTGACTTTAAACTCACCAGAGACTCTGTCTCCTTCTCCCTTTAAACCCTTAAAGACTCTCTGTACCATTTCCTTTAAACCATTGGAGATCCTATCTCAATAGACCAGGGAACCAGACTCCCGCTCCCTTTAAATCACCTGGGACTCCGTCTCCCGCTCCCTTTAAACCACTGGGGACCCTGACGCCTGCCCACTTTAAACCCACTGGGGATTCTGTCTCCTGCTCTCTTTAAACTCACTCGGGACTCCGTCTCCCACTCCCTTTAAATCACCGGGGACTGTCTGCTGTTCCCTTTTAAACCCTCCGGGACCTGGTGTCCTGCGACCTTTAAACCACCGGGACCCCATCTCCCACTCCCTTTAATACTACCGGGGACTCCGTCTCCTGCTCCCTTTAAACCACTGGGGATGCCATCTCCTGCTCACTTTAAACCCACCTGGGACCCCATCTCCTACTCCCTTTAAACGCACTGGGGACCCCATTTCCTACTCCCTTTAAACGCACCGGGGACCCTGTCTCCTTCCCCCTTCAAACCCACCAGGGAACCCAGTCTCCCACTCCCTTTAAACCCACTGGGGATCCCATCTCCTGCTGCCTTTAAACCCACTGGGGATCCCATCTCCTGCTGCCTTTAAACCCACTTGGGAGCCCGTCTCCTGCTCCCTTTAAACCCAGCGGGGACTCCGTCTCCCACTCCCTTTAAAACCTACCGGGGACCCTGTTTCCTGCTTCCTTTAAACCCACTGGGGACCCCGTCTCCTGCTCCCTTTAAACCATTGGGGTGTCCATCTGCTGCTCCTTATAAACCCACTGGGGACCCTGTCTCCCGCTCTCTTTAAACTCACTGGGGACCCCATCTCCCGCTCCCTTTAAACCCACCGGGGACTCCGTCTCCCGATCCCTTTAAACCCACTTGGGACCCCGTCTCCCACTCCCTTTAAAACCTACCGGGGACCCCGTTTCCTGCTTTCTTTAAACCCACTGGGGACCCCATCTCCCGCTCCCTTTAAAACCACCGGGAACCCCATCTGCTGCTCCCTTTAAACCATTGGGGTGTCCATCTGCTGCTCCTTATAAACCCACTGGAGACCCTGTCTCCTGCTCCCTTTAAACCATTGGGGTGTCCATCTGCTGCTCCTTATAAACCCACTGGGGACCCCGTCTCCCGCTCCCTTTAAACCACTGGGGACCCCGTCTCATGCTTCCCATAAACCCACCGGGGACCCAGCCTCGCACTTCCCTTAAACCCACCGGGGACCCCGTCTTGCGCTTCCCTTAAAGACACCAGGTACACTGTCTTGCCCTCCCTTTAAAACCACTGGAAACCCCGTCACGTGCTCCCTTTAAACCCACTGGGGACCCTGTCTCCTGCTCCCTATAAACCCACCAGGATCACGAGTCCCATTCCCTTTAAACCACCGGGGACCTTGACTCCTACTCCCTTTAAACCACCGGGAATACCGTCTTCCACTCCCTTTAAACCCAACGGGTATCACGTCACGCTCTTCCCTTAACCCCACCGAGGACCCCGTCTCCCGCTCCCATTAACCCACTAGGGAACCCGTGACTTGCTCCCTTTAAATGACTGGGGACCTTGACTCCTGCTCCCTTTAAACCATCATGGATCCCTTCATCTGCTCCCTTTAAACCCACCAGGGATCCAGACACCGGCTCCTTTTAAACCCACTGGGGACCCCGTCTCCCGCTCCCTTTAAACCACTGGGGACCCTGACGCCTGCCCACTTTAAACCCACCGGGGATCCTGTCTCCTGCTCTCTTTAAACTCACTCGGGACTCCGTCTCCCACTCCCTTTAAATCACCGGGGACTGTCTGCTGTTCCCTTTTAAACCCTCCGGGACCGAGTGTCCTGCGACCTTTAAACCACCAGGGTCCCATCTCCCGCTCCCTTTAAACGCACTGGGGACCCCGTCTCCTTCTCCCTTCAAACCCACCGGGACCCCATCTCCCACTCCCTTTAATACCACTGGGGACCCCGTCTCCCGCTCACTTTAAACCCACTGGGGACTCTGTCTCCTGCTCCCTTTAAACCCACCAGGGACTCTATCTCCCGCTCCCTTTAAACCCACTGGGGACTCCGCCTCCTGCTCCCTTTAAACCACTGGGGATGCCATCTCCTGCTCACTTTAAACCCACCTGGGACCCCATCTCCCACTCCCTTTAATACCACTGGGGACCTCGTCTCCTGCTCCCTTTAAACTGCTGGGGATGCCATCTCCCGCTCACTTTAAACCCACCTGGGACCCGTCTCCTACTCCCCTTAAATGCACTGGGGACCCCGTCTCCTTCTCCCTTCAAACCCACTGGGAACCCAGTCTCCCACTCCCTTTAATACCACTGGGGACCCCGTCTCCCGCTCCCTTTAAAACTACTGGGGACCCGGTCTCCCGCTCCCTTTAAACCCACTGGGGACTCCATCTCCCACTCCCTTTAAACCCACCGGGGACTCTATCTCCCGCTCCCTTTAAACCCACCAGGGACCCTGTCTCGCGCTCCCTTTAAACCCACTGGGGTCTCGGTCTTCCGCTCCCTTTAAACTCACTGGCGACTCCGTCTCCTGCTCCCTTTAAACCCACGGGGGACTCCGTCTCCTGCTCCCTTTAAACCCACCGGCGGACCCCATCTCCTACTCCCTTTAAACCACCGGGGACCCCATCTCCTACTCCCTTTAAACCCACCGGGGACCCCATCTCCTACTCCCTTTAAACCCACCAGGGACTCCGTCTCCTTCTCCCTTCAAACCCACCGGGGACTCTATCTCCTACTCCCTTTAAACCCACCAGGTAGTCCATTACCCTGGTGAGAAGGGCACAACCTGGTGAAGCTGAGACGACGTTGAAATTGACCACTGCTCACTTGCATCCTCCTGGCTAACGTTTAGCCTCTGAATAACGTGCATGCCCTCAAACCCTTTTGTTCCCCGGATCTGGAGTATCTCGTGCTGCTGTGCAGACCTTCCTTGCTGCCTAGGGAGTGAACGGCTGTCATTATCACAGTGGTCTACATTCTGTCGCAGGCTGATACTGACCTGACTCTCAAGGAACTATACAGGACCACCAGCCCTGGAGACTGCACACCCAAAGGCTGCCTTCATCATTGCCAGTGACTTTAATAGAGCGTTACTGTCGAAAGTCTCTCTGAAGTTTTGTCAGCACATCCAGGTGAGCACATGGGGAGCTAAGACTCTTGACAACTGCTACACACCCTTCCGCAATGCTTACAAAGCTCTCCTTCGCCCAGCTTTTGGAAAATCAGATCAATCTGTGATCCTGCTTTTGCTGACGTACAGGCAGAAGCTGAAACGAGGTGGCCATAGTTAAAACAGTCCACTATTGGTCCGGCCAATCAGTCTCCATGCTGCAGGACTGCTTCGATGACGTCGAGTGAATGTCTTCCATGATGAGGATGTCTCCAAGTTCACTGATGGAGTCACATGCTTCATCCGGAAGTGCATTGATGATGTTGTCCTCCAAAAGTCGATCAGGGTCTTCCCAAACCAGAAACGCTGGATCAATAGTTCTGTGCAAGCAGCACTTACAGCACGACATGGAGCTTGTATCGTTGGTGATCAACTAGAGCTCAAGAAAAGCAGCTATCATCTGCACAAAGCTATGAAGGCTGCAAAACAACAATATAGCGACAAGATTGAGTCGAGATTCACAACGAATAGCACACGTGACTTGTGGCGAGGGCTGCATACTATCGCAGACTTCAAAGCCAAACATTGTGGTGCTGCCAACATCGCAGCCTCTCTCCCAGATGAGCTCAATCGCTTTTGCACTCGGTTCAATATTGCTAACTCTGAGCCTCCGAGGAAAGCCACCACTACAAACTCCAACCTGGCCATCTCTGAGGCTGAGGTATGCAGATGTTTCCAGCGAGTGGACAGTCGCAAGGCTGCGGGACCAGATGGCATTCCAGAGCAGGTACTCACAGTGTGCCCGGCACAACTGGCAGGTGTGGTTACAGACATTTTTAATCTCTCCCTCTCCCAGTGTAGACTGCCCTCCTGGTTCAAATTATCCACCATTGTCCCTGTACCAAAAAAGACCAAGGTAACATGTCTGAACGACTGGCGTCCTGTCACACTCACCTCAATAAACAAATGCTTTGAGAGGCTGGTCAAGCACTACATCTGCAGCTTGCTACCACTCAAACTGGACTCCTTACAATTCGCTTACTGACACACCTAATCGACAGATGACGCAATAGACACTGCTCTACATACCATCCTTACACATCTGGAGAACAAGGATGCTAATGTGAGAATGCTGTCCTTGGACGACAATTCAGCATTTAACACCAGGCTCGACAAGAAGCTTGGAAGCCTCGGCGTTAATCCTGCCTTGTGCAGCTGGATCCTGGATTTCCTGTCAGATCACCAGCAGGTTGTAAGAGTGGGCTCCCTCACCTCTAACCCTCTGACTCTCAATACAGGAGCCCCTCAGGGCTGCATACTGAATTCCCTCCTTTGCTCCCTGTATACCCATGACTGTATCGTCACCCACAGCTCCAATCTGCTAATTAAATTTGCTGACGACACTACACTGATTGGCCAAATCTCAAACAATAACGAGGCGGCCTACAGGGAAGAAGTCGTCTCTCTGACACAGTGGTGGCAAGAAAACACCCTCTCCCACAATGTCGCAAAAACAAAGGAGCTGGTTGTGGATTACAGGAGGAATGGACACAGAGTAACCCCTATTGACATCAATGGATCTGGGGTTGAGAGGGTAAATAGCTTTAAGTTCCTCCGCATCCACATCACTGAGGACCTCACATGGTCTGTACACACCAGCTGTGTGGTGAAAAAAACACAACAGTGCCTCTTTCCAGCCGGTTGAGGTTCAGTATGGGCCGCCAAATCCTGAGAACTTTCTACAGGGGCACAGTTGAGAGCATCCTGACTGGCTGCATCACTGCCTGGTATGGGAACTGTACTTTCCTCAATCGCAGGACTCTGCAGAGAGTGGTGTGGACAGCCCAGCATATCTGTAGATGTGAACTTCCCATGATTCAGGATATTTACAAGGACAGGTGTGTAAAAAGGATTATTGGGGACCCAAGCCATCCCAACCACAATCTATCCCAGTTGCTACCATCTGGGAAGCGGTACTGCAGCATAAAAGCCAGGACCAACAGGCTCCGGGACAGCTTCTTCCACTAGGCCATCAGGCTGATGAACTCACACTGATTTGAGTGTACTCTATATTACATTGACTGTTGTATTTATTATAAATTATTATGAATTACTTTGATTGCTCATTTAGATGAAGACGTAATGTAAAGATTTTTACTCTTCATGTACAGTATGTGAAAGATGTAAGAAATAAAATCAATTCAATTCAATTCAATTTAACCCGCCAGGGACCCCATCTCCAACTCCCTTTAAACCCTCTGAGATCCTGTGTCTTGCTCATTTTAAAACACCAGAATCCCCATCTCCTGCTCCCTTTAAACCTCTGGGTACCCTGATTCCCGCTCCCTTTAAATCCTCTGGGACCCCTTTAACCCATTGGGGACCCTGTCTCATGCTCACTTTAAACCACCAGGGAGCCAGTCTTCTCCTCCCTTTAAACTGTCCAGGGACTCTGTCTCCTGCTCCCTTTAAATCCACCTGGGACCCTGTCTCCTGCTCCCCTTAAACCACTGGCGACCACGTCTGCTGCTCCCTTTAATCCGCTGGGGAACACGGCTCCTGCTCCCTTTAAATCCACTAAGGACCCCACCTCACGCTTCCCTTTAACCAACCCGGACCCCATCTCCCATTCCCTTTAAACTGTCTGGGACTCCCGTCTCCCGCTCCCTTAAATCCATCAGGGACCCTATCTCGTACTCCCTTTAAACCCACCAGGGACCCCATTTCCCACTCCCTTTAAACCCACCCGGCCGAGGCTTCTCTTAAACCCACCAGGGACTCTGTCTGCCGCTCCCTTTAAATCACCGGGGGACCCCGTCTCCTGCTTCTTTTAAACCACTGGGAACCTGTCTGCAGCTCCCTTTAAACCCACCAGGGTCTCCGTGTCCCACTCCCTTTAAAGACCATAAGACAAAGGAGCAGTAGTAGGCCATTCAGCCCATCGAGTCTGCTGCGCCATTTTATCATGAGCTGATCCATTTTCTCCTATTTAGTCCCACTCCCCCGCCTTCTCACCATAACCTTTGATGCCCTGGCTACTCAGATACCTATCAGTCTCTGCCTTAAATACACCCAATGACTTGGCCTCCACTGCTGCCCATGGTAACAAATTCCAGAGATTCACCACCCTCTGACTAAAAAATTTCTTCGCATTTCTGTTCTGAATGGGCGCCCTTCAATTCTTAAGTCATGCCCTCTCGTACTAGACTCCCCCATCATGGGAAACAACTTTGCCACATCCACTCTGTCCATGCCTTTTAACATTCGAAATGTTTCTGTGAGGTCTCCCCTCATTCTTCTAAACTCCAAGGACCATCGGGGTCCCATCTTCTGCTCCTTTTAAACCCACCGGGGACTCCGTGTCGCGTTCCCTTTAAACCCACCGAGGTCACGTGTCCCTACACCCAACTGTTCCAAGAAATCTGTCCCACCCTACCTCATCTCTAAGTAGGCTTGGCAACATCCTGATGAATCTTTCCTGCTCCCGTCTGTGGCTTAAGTCCACCCTTCCTGCATCAGGGCGATAAGAACTGAACGCAATACTCCCAAGTGCGGCCTCACCAACGTCTTGTACAACTGCAATATAACGTCCCAACTCCTGCCCTGACTGATGAAGGCCAGCGTGGCAAATACGTTTGTACCTTCACCTGTGATCCCACTTTCAAAGAATCACACCCTTGCCCCCTTGTGTCCCTCTGTTCCACCACACACCCCAGGGTCATAGGGTCATAGAGCGCTGCAGTGCGGAAACAGACTCTTTGGCCCATCTAGTCCATACTGAAGTATTATTCTGCCTAGTCCCATTGACCTGCCCTCCACACCCCTTCCATCCACGTGAAGTTGAAATCGAACCCGCATCTGCTGGCAGCTCGTTCCACACTCTGACTGATAAATTCCCTTTAAACCTTTCATCTTTCACCATTAACTCATGACCTCTAATTCTAGTCTCACCCACCCTCAGTGGAAAAAGCCTGTTTGTGTTTTCCCTATCTATATCCTTCATAAATTTGTATACGTCTATCAAATCTCCCCTCAATCTTCTACACTCCAGGCAATGAATAACATCCCTAAGCTCTTCAACCTTTCTCTTTCACTCAGGTCCTCAAGTCCCATTGAGGACACCTTCAAAAGGCAGTGACTCGAGAAGGCAGTATCCATCATTAAGGTCCCCCTTCACCTGGGATGTGCCCTCTTACTGCTATCATCAGGGAGGAGCTACAGGAGCCTGAAGACACACACTCAATGTTTTAGGAACACTCCCCCCTCCCCTCACTGGCCATCTGATTTCTGAATGGTTCACGAACCCGTGAACACTACCTCACTGTCCGTCTTTCACACTATTTATGTATTTAATGTAAAGGTACAGTGATTTTATATCCTGCAGTGAAGTAAAACAGCACATTTCACGGCAGAGGTCAGAGGTAATTCTGATTGAGGTGCATGCAAACTCCTCTACTACTCTCTGTTTAAAAACCCTCTGCAGTGTCTTCTCCTGATCCTGTGCATTGGAGCCTCCATGCCAGACTGCTGCAATCAGTCAGGAGAAATTTGCCAGAGTCTTTGATGATGTACCAGATCTGCTCAGATTCTTAAAGAAACAGAGTAGCTGACATGCCTTCTTCGTGGTTGTATCAACGTGTTCAGTCCATTTGTGGAGCATGGAATGAGGCCATTCGCTCCACTAGCATTGGGCACTGCCCCTCCCCCACCCCCTAGGTTTCACACATTTGTGGCAATTCATGTATCGAGCTACCGTTCATAGAGTACAGTGCAGGAACAGGCCATTCAGCCCATCATGTGTGTTTCGAACATGGTGCTGGATTAAACTGACTCAATTCGTGGTTCACTTCCACACCTTCCTCGCACTTTCGTGTGCCTATCTAAGACCATCTTAAACACCTCAATCTTACCTGCTTTTACCATCACCCCTAGCAGAACACTCCACACACACCACTCTCTGTGTATAAAATAACTTGCCCCACCCATTTCCTTTGAACTTTCCCCTTCTCACCATAAAAGCAAGCCTTCTGGTATTAGAGATTTCATGGGTGGACATATTGGAATGGGAGTGGGAAGTGGAATTAAAATGGGTGGCCACTGGGGTATCCTGCTTGTTCTGTTGGACAGAGCGTAGGTGCTCGGCTAAGCGGTCTCCTAATCTATGTCGGGTCTCACCAATATACAGGAGGCCACACAAGGAGCCCCTCAGCCTCCATCGCTCCAGAGAAAACAACCCCAGTTTGTCAGACCTCTCCTTGTAGCTCATGCCCTCTAATCCAGGCAGCACCCTGGTGAACCTCTTCTGCACCCTCTCCAAACCCTTCCCGTAACGGGGAGACCAGAGCTTCACACAACACTCTGAGTGTTTGACCAGAATTTTATGTGGCTGCAACGTGACTTCCCAACTCTTGTACTCAACACCATGGCCGATGAAGGCACACGTGTTGTATGTCTTCTTTACTGCCCTGTCTACTTGTGCGGTCTTTTTCATGGAGCTGAGGACTTGGACCTGAAATCCCTCAGTGCATCAACACTGTTATGGGTCCTGGCATTAACTGTGCCCTGACCCTTTACATTTCACCTCCCAAAGTGCATCTTGTGTCATCTCTTTTTTTAACTGCTACCATCAGGAAGGGGGACAGGAGCATTGGGTTTCACACCTCTAGGTTCAGGAACAGTTATTACACAGAGAGGATAACTTCACTCACCCCAACACTGATCCTACAACCTACGGACTCACTTTCAATGACTCTTCAACTCATGTTGTCAATATTTATTGCTTATTCATTCATTATTATTTTGTTTTTGTTTCTTTTTGTATTTGAACAGTTTGTTATCCTTTGCACGCTGGTTGTTTGTCTGCTTTTGTTGTGTGCAGCTTTTCATTGACTCTGTTGATTTTCTTGTATTTACTGTGAATGCCCACAAGACAGGGTTGCAGGGTGGAGATACATCTCTACCAAAGGAGGTGTAAGGCACTTCCCGCCGCTAGCCTGCAGGTCACCCTTGGGCAAGGTGTAGCCCCTGCTTAGCCTCCAGATCAGGGTCACGTGAAGCCACGGGAGCAGGTGGTGGATGGTCACATGAGCAGCTATTTATGTGACCACAGACACTAGGCAGAAAATCTCTGAAGAGTATTGAGAATGGCTGGGGACACTCGGCATCTGAAATGGCAAACCTCTTCTGTAGAAAATTTTGCCAATAACAATCATAGCCATGTCATACAACATGCCACATCATGGACGAGCTAGAAATCTCAAGTTAGTATATGGTGACAAGTATGTACTTCGATAATACTTTTACTTTGAACTTTGAACCTACCAATCTTTGACCTGATCCAGGTAAGTTCATGAGCATCTCTACAAGAAGTACAACCTACAGAGCGAAAAAAAACCCCGCAATTCCAGCTAAAGCTTTGGATGCAGCTCTGCTCTGCCAGGATTTTGCATGATAAGGTGAAACCTAACACTACAAACTGATTCACACACAAAATGCTGGTAGGTGTGTGACATGCATAAAATGCTAGAGGAACTCAGCAGATCAGGCACCATCTATGGAGGGGTAGGTTCTCGGTCCAAAAAGTCAGCTGTTTATTCCCCACCATAGATGCTGCCTGACCTGCTGAGTTCCAGTATTTTCTGTGTGCTACTCTGGATTTCCAGCATCTGATGAATCTCTTTAAGATTCAAGATTTAAAAATTATTTAATGTCATTCCAATACACAAGTGTAAAGGACAACTGAATAATTGTTATTCCACATCCGATGCCAAACAAAAAAACACAATAAGATAAAGAGCACAATAACAAAAAAAAAAGAATATAGGTACATAAGTTAGCTTATATTTCACCAAATTTCACAACATATGCCAGTAATATTAAACCTGAATCTGATTATATGCATAGATTGATATTATATCCATAAGTGACACTTGGCAGAGGGGAGCTTCTACATAAGGTGACTATTCTAAATGGAGCACATCTACATGAAACGCGGTCACGGGAAATGGCACCCATCGTTAGAGACCCCCATCCCTTCTTGCTGCTGCCATCAGCAGAAGGTACAAGAACCTCAGGACTCACACCACCAAGCTCAGGAATAGTTACTACCCCTCAACCATCAGGCTCTTGAATAAAAGGGGATAAATACACTCACTTGCCCCATCAATTATCCAGGATTGAAAGGCTTGCCATATGAAGAGCATTTGAGGGTATCTGGGTTTCTACTCACTGTGCAATTCAGAAGAATGAGGGGTGAAGGTGACCTCATTGAAACCTATACAGTGAATGTGTCCTATGGTGGAGGGGTGGTGTTAAGAACATAGGACACAAACTTAGTAAGAGGGGTATTCTTTCTGAAGTGAAATCAAGAGGAATTAATTTAGCCAGGGAGTGCTGAATATGTGGAATTTGTTCCCACAGTGGAAGTCATCTGCAGTGTACCGGAAATTCAAGAGTACCAGGGAAGTGAAGTGCAGTGAAAATTACAACTGAGAAGGTGCTCAGGAAGCTTAATGGTCTGAGGGTGGATAAATCTCCTGGACCTGATGGAATGCACCCTCGGATTCTGAAGGAAGTAGCTGGAGAGACTGCGGAGGCATTAACAATGATCTTTCAAGAATCGATAGATTCTGGGATTGTACCGGATGACTGGAAAACTGCAAATGTTACTCCACTATTTAAGAAGGGTGGGAGGCAGCAGAAAGGAAACTATAGACTTGTTAGCCTGATATTAGTTGTTGGGAAGTTGTTGGAATTGATTGTTAGGGATGAGATTGTGGTGTACCTGGAGGCACATGACAAGATAGGCCAAAGGCAGCATGGTTTCCTGAAAGGAAAATCCTGCCTGACTAACCTACTGCAGTTCTTTGAGGAAGTTACAAGCAGAGTAGACAAAAAAGATGCAGTGGATGTGGTGTACTTGGATTTTCAGAAGGCTTTTGACAAGGTGCTGTGCATGAGGTTGCCTAGCAAGATAAGAGCCCATGGAATTACAGGGAAGTTACTAGCATGGGTGGAGCATTGGCTGGTTGGCAGAAAACAGAGAGTGGGAATAAAGGGAACCTATTCTGGGTGGCTGCCGGTCACCAGTGGAGTTCCACAGGGGTTGGTGTTGGAGCCGCTGCTTTTTACGATGTATATCAATGATTTGGACTATGGGATCAATGGATTTGTGGCTAAATTTGCCGATGATACAAAGATAGGTGGAGGAGCAGATAGTGTTGAGAAAACAGAGAGCCTGCAGAGAGACTTAGATAGTTTAGGGGAATAGGCAAAGAAGTGGCAAATGAAATACAGTGTTGGAAAGTGTATGGTCCTGCACTTTGGTGGAAGAAATAAACAAGCAGACTATTATTTAGATGGGGAGAGAATTCAGAATGCAGAGATGCAAAGGGACTTGGGAGTTCTTGTGCAGGATACCCTAAAGGTTAACTTCTGGGTTGAGTCGGTGGTGAAGAAGGCAAATGCAATTTTGGCATTCATTTCTAGAGATATAGAATTAAGAGCAGGATTGTGATGTTGAGGCTCTATAAGGCACTTATGAGACCACACTTGGGAGTATTGTGTACAGTTCTGGGCTCCTTATTTCAGAAAGAATTGACACTGGAAAGGGTTCAGAGAAGATTCACGAGAATGATTCCAGGAATGAAGGGGTTACCGTATGAGAAACGTTTGGCAGCTCTTGGGCTGTATTCCCTGGAGTTCAGGAGAATGAGGGGGGAGCTCATAGAAACATTCCAAATGTTAAAAGGCCTGAACAGATTGGATATGGCAAAGTTATTTCCCATGGTAGGGGTGTCCAGGACAAGAGAGCACAACTTCAGGATTGAAGGACGTCCATTTAGAACAGAGATGAAGAGAAATTAGTCAGAGGGTGGTAAGTCTGTGGAATTTGTTGCCATGAGCGACTGTGGAGGCCAAGTCATTGGGTGTGTTTAAGGCAGAGATAGATAGGTTCTTGATTAGCCAGGGCATCAAAGGGTGTGGGGAGAAGGCAGGGGAGTGGGGATGACTGGAAGAATTGGATCAGCCCATGATTGAATGGCAGAGCAGACTCGATGGGCCGAATGGCCTACTTCTGCTCCTATATCTTATGGTCTTATAGGCAACTGTGGAGGCCAAGTCATTGCGTATCTTTAAGGTGGAAGTTGATTAGTTGGGCCATCAGGGGTTACAGAGAGAAGGCAGGAAACTGGGGCTGAGAGAAATTGATTGGCCATGATGAAATGCCGGAGCGGACATAATGAGCCAAATGGCCTAATTCTGCTCCTCTATGTTATGGTCTTTAAGGACTCTTTAGCTCATTATCTCATGTTCTCATTATTTATTGCTATTTCTTTATATTTGCATTTGCATTGTTTGTTGCCTTCTGCACTCTGGTTATCTTTCATTGATCTTGTTATAGTTACTACTTTATAGGTTTGCTGAGTATGCCCACAGGAAAATGAATCTCAGACGTATATATACTTTCACAATAATCTTTACTTTGAAACGGTTCAATACAATAGAATGTTATAAGTGGTAGTGTTGCATCCAGGGCTGGTGCCACAAGAAGGTGGCATCCATTATTGCGGGGCTTCACCGAATTCTTCTCATTGCTACCATCAGGGAGGAGACAGAGGAGCCTGAAGACTGCCAACGCATGAAAGCTACTGATTGGTCGCCGTCTTGCTCCTAGGTGGGACCCGATTGGACAAAGGCTGACCTACGCGAATTCCAATTGGACAAAAACGAGGATGTCCGTGCAGATACTGATTGGATAAGACCTGTGATTTTTCAGCGAATCTGTTCAGGCAGAGGGACGAAAGCTACGCGAACCCGATTGGACGAGGGCAAAACTGCGCGAATCCGATTGGATATGGACTGCAATCACTCGAACCCAATTGGATATGGCTTGCGCCTCTGCGCGAAACGGATTGCGGAATGTCGGGCGAGCCGCTGCTCCTGAGCCAGCGAAAGGAGGAGAGCGCGGTTCGAGGGTGGAGGTAGAAATGTGCCGACCAATAAAGAGGGAGATGTTTGGCACGCCAACCAATAGCGGGAGGGGGAGGAGGTGGGTCGATATAACGTCACCGTCCCGAGCGCCCGGGGCAGAACGGTGACGCAGCAAGAGCTCCGGCTGGTGTTTGGCCTCACGCGTCGGTGGGTGAGGAAACCCGGGGGGGAGGGGGTGGGCGCGCGCGCGAGCGGCGTCCGTTGGTTAGCGTGTCCAGGGGGAGGGGGCGAGGTGGGAGACGGGGGGGGCAGTAACCGTGGTTGCCGGGGCGACGGGAGAGTTCCGCGCAGCCGCGTCAGCGAGATTCGGGGATGGGCAACGGTCGGGCTGGAGAGCGGGAGCGGGAGCGGGAGGGGGAGGGGGTTGGGGAGAGGAAGCGGGTAACGGTTACTCTCTTAAAGGGGCAGTAGCACCCCGTCTGAAAGGGGCGGACACTTCCCTTAAAGGGGCATCACCCCCTCCGCAGGAGGCGGCGCCTTCTCCACAGGAAGTGGTTGCTCTATGGGGGCTGGCGCTCAAACCCTCCCCCTCGAACTTTCCAGACTCCCCTTCAATTACATCCCTCCTCCTCCCTTCAAACTTTCACTCTTTCCATTAAACTACCCCTGTCTCTTCAAATCAGTCCTCCCTCCTAGAGGGGAATTTACCACTATTCAGGACAGGTGAAGCCACCCCAACCACAAACTCTTCCAGCTGCTACCATTGGGAAGGGTACCGCAGCATAAAAGCCAGGAGCAACAGGCTTCTTCCACCAGGCCATCAGACTGATTAATTCATGCTGATACAACTGTATTTCTATGTTTTATTGACCATCCTAATATTTATTATAAATTACTATAATTGCACATTTAGACGGAGATGTAACGTAAAGATTCTTACTCCTCATGTATATGAAGGATGTAAGTCTATTCAATAACTCAAACTGTCACCTTCACCTCTCAGTACCCCATGTCCCTCCCTCCATTTCAAAACTCCCTCAAGCCCTCTTCTTCCTCCTTCCATTAAACCAGACCTCCAATCACTCCTTCCCTTAAAACTTAGTTACTCCCAGTCTCTATCCCTGACTTTCTCTCAAACACTACCCTCCTCCCCTCAAACCCTTCCGCCTCCCATTAGACCCACCCTCCAGTCACTTCAACCCTACCCCTGACTCTTCAAACCCATCCTCCACCCAATCATCCCTCCTACCCCTAAACCATCTCCTCCCTTTAAACCTCTCCCATAACCCGTCTCTCCCTCTTCAAACTCCCCTTCTGCCTCACAAGGTAACTGCACCCCTCAAACTCTCCCTTCATACCCTCTTCCTCCTCATTACCCCTCCTCCCCTAAACTTTTCTCGTCACTCCTCTCTCCCTTCTCATCAACCTCTCCTCCTGCACCCTCTTCTCCATCTCAGACCAACTCTTCACCCCTCATCCTCACTATCTCTCCTCCCTCTCCTCAAACCAATACTTCCTCCTCACCTAAACCTGCCCCATCAGACTTCTCTTCACCTCTCTCTCCCTTGTTAGCCTCCCCTCCTCCCATTCTCTCAAACCCTCTCTTCTTCTCAATCCAATTCTTAACCTCGTCTCTCACTCTCCCTCTCAAATTCTCCATTCACCCCTGTCCTCCCCCTCTCCCTTCCCCTCAATTACTGGTCTTATTCTGTCTCCTTTTCCTGAAGCCCTCCACCCTCCCTCTGTACCTGTTCTTCCTCGCCCTCTCCACTCCCTCAAAAGGTCTCTACACCTTCTCTCTGCTTCTCTCCCTTCTCCAACCCACCCTTCACCTTGTCTGCCCATTCTCCCTCTTACTTCTCAAACCATTTTCCACCCCTCTAACCTACACCTCCCCCTCCTGTCTACTACTCTCTTTCTTCCCCGAAACCATCCCTTCTTCTGCCCTCAACCCTGTCTCCCTCTCATCTCCCCCACCCCTCCAAACTCACCCGTCACTCGCTCCTTATCCAACCACGCACTTCCTCCCAATCATTGTCTTTTCAGGAACTGGTCATCGTGATTGGACCTTGGTCAGCCCACTGTCCAATCGCCACGCTTGGGAGGCTGGGCCACAGCCAATTGAGCAGGGGAACGGGTGAGTGAGGTAATGGCCAATTATGTGTGGAGGGGTGGACAATCAGCGGCCAATTCCCTCCTGTGCCTGTTCAAGTCTCTGTTCATGTGCCTCTTAAACAGGTGGTATCTGCTTTTACCACCTCGTCTGGAAGCTCCCTCCAGAAACCATGAAGTCCTACAGCATGGAAACAAACCATGCGGTCCATCCTGTCCATGACAACCGGGATTCCTATCTCCCTGTGTTAGACCCATTTGCTGTACAAGTGCTTTTTAAATGTTACTGTATTTCTTCTGGGCATTCATTCCATAGACAGACCACCCTCTGGGAGAAAGAGTTGTCCCTCGGGACCCTATTAAATTTCTCTTCCCCTCTCTCCTTAAACCTATGCTCTCCAGTTCTTCATAAACCTCTGTCAGGTCTCACTTCAGTCTCTACTGCTCCAGAGAAATCAGCCCAGGCTTATCCACCCTCTCATTGTAGCTCATGCCCTCTAATCCTGACGGCAACCTGGTGAACCTCTTGCACTCTCTGCAAATGTGTGTTGCTTTAGACTTTTACCTCAATATGTAATTTGTTGTTTTGTGGCAGCAGTATGGTGCAATTGACTATAAATTTCAATAATAAATATAGTTCTTCATCTTTTAATAGTGCACAGAACAGCTAAAATAGTGAGGTGCTGTTGTTCATGGAGCATTCAGGAATCTGATGGTGGAGGGGAAGAAGTTGTTCCCAGTATGTTGAGTGTAGGTCTTCAGGCTCCTCCTTGATGGCAATAATTAGAAGAGGTCATTTTCCAATTGGCGGGGTCCTCAGTGTAGACACATTAGTGCAATGTAAAGAGGAATATTGAGGTAGTGTTCATGGGTTCAGAAATCTGATGGTAGGGGGGAAGCAGCTAAAACATTGTGTGGGTCTTCCTGAACTTCCTCCTCGACTGTACGAATTACACACTGCACCAAATACAGCTTCACCAACATCTTGTATAACTGTAAAATAACGTCCCAGCTCCTGTACTCTGTCCCCTGACTGAAGGTCAGTGTGCCACATGTCATCTTCACTGCCCTGTCTACCTGTGATCAGGAGTCTTTGAACTCCTACCCCTCAGTTGGGAATAAAATACCATCCTGCTCAATCTTTCTCTATAACTCAGTCCCTTGAGACCCAGCAAAGTCCTCGTAAATCTCCTTTGTACTCTTTCTAGCTTAATGGCATCTTTCTTACAGCAGGGCCTCCGGAATTATACACAATACTCGCAACTGCGTCCTCACCAACGCCTTATACAATCGCAACATAACATCCCAGCTCCTGTACTGACTGATGGAGGCCAGCGTGCCAATTGCTTTCTGCACCACATTGTCTACCTTTAACCCATTACACTATTCATAATACAAGCCTTATGCTGGTTAGATTTTCCAAAATCCATCACCTCACGCTTTTTTATATTGAAATCCTTTTGAATCTTGGCCCGTTTTCCTAGCCAATCAAGATCGCTCTTATGATCCTTGATAACCAGCTTCACTATGAATATTGCCTCCTTATTTTTAGTTCTGTGTCATCTGGGTATTTGATCATTACTGTCACATGTACTGAGGAACTGGTTAAATCTTGTCTTGCCTACTGTTCATACAGATCAGGTACACAGAGCACTGAGGTAGAACAAGGGAAAGCAATAACAGAGTGCAGAATGAAGTGTTACAGTTGCAGAGGAAGGGCAGTGCAGGCTGACAATAAGGTGCAAAGGTCACGACGAGGTAGATTGTGAGGTCAAAAGTTCCCAAGTTCCAAAGCTTTAGTGTTCCAAATGCTGAAGTTCTGAAATTATGAAGTTCAAGGTTCTAAGGTTCTAAATTTCTATAGGTCTGACACCATGAAAGATGGCAGCAAGTTGTGTCCCTCGTGGTGTCCTATTCCCACCTGACTGGCTCACTTCTGTTTCCTCAGCAGGGGAAGGACGGAAGCCCGGAGACTCCTTGATGGCGGACAGTGAGGTGGGGGTGCGGCAGGACCCGCTCCCCAGGCCGGAGCAGCCTTACCAGTGCCTGGAGTGCGGCAAGGCCTTCAAGTGGTCATCGCGATTGGCCCACCACCAGCGCAGTCACACTGGTGAGCGGCCTTACAAGTGCTCTGAGTGTGGCAAGGCCTTCAAGGGGTCATCGGCTCTGCTCTACCACCAGCGGGGCCACACTGGCGAGCGCCCCTACAAGTGCCAGGAGTGTGGCAAGGCCTTCAAGCGCTCGTCACTGCTTGCAGTCCATCAAAGTGTGCACACGGGGCTGCGGGCATTCCAGTGCACCCTGTGCCCGCTGGCCTTCAAGTGGTCCTCCCACTACCAGTACCACCTCCGCCAGCACTCTGGGGAGCGGCCCTATGCCTGCGGCGAGTGTGGCAAGGCCTTCAAGAACTCGTCCAGTCTCTCCCGGCACCGGCACGTCCACACCGGTGAAAGGCCCTACCCCTGCCCGCTCTGCGGCAAGGCCTTCGCCCAGTCTGCCAACCTTCGTCAGCACCAGCGCACTCACACCGGCGAGCGGCCGTACCGCTGCCCTGACTGTGGTCGAGCCTTCACTCACTCCTCCAACCTCCTGCTGCACCGCCGCACTCACTCGTCTCAGCGGGCCCAATCGCCACCCCGGCGGACCCAACCCCACGTTTTCCCTGAACCTCCCCCTCCTGCTCACCCCACTCCAGCTGACCCGTCCACCCCCATTTCACCTCCCCATCCGCCACCTTCTGCTGCAGGAGAGGACCAACTCTCTCTTGTCCCGACGTGTTCTCCGGAGGGGGGCCGGACTCTCGAGGAGGAAGATGTGGGGGCAGAAGAAGAGGATGAAGGGGAGGAGGGGGGAGGGTCAGCCCCCTATCAGTGTGGCCTTTGCGAACGGGCATTCTCCCGGCTTCCCGCCCTCCTGGCCCACCAGCGGGTGCACACTGGTGAGCCCCCTTTGGCTGGGGCTGAAGCTGAAGTCACCTGCACTGCCTACCTCCCCTCCTCCTCCTCCTCCTCCTCCACTGCCGATGAGACCCCCATCTCAGCTCCCCCACAGCCACAGCCCCCTTCCTCTGGTGAGCGGCCCTATAAGTGCCCGGAGTGTGGCAAGGCATTCCGGGGTTCTTCAGGCCTGCGTTATCACTTAAGGGGCCACACTGGCGAGCGCCCCTATGAGTGTCAGGAGTGTGGCAAGGCCTTCAAGCGTTCCTCACTGTTGGCAGTCCACCAGCGGGTCCACACGGGGCTGCGGGCATTCCAGTGCACCCTGTGCCCGCTGGCCTTCAAGTGGTCCTCTCACTACCAGTACCACCTCCGCCAGCACTCTGGGGAGCGGCCCTACGCCTGCGGCGAGTGTGGCAAGGCCTTCAAGAACTCGTCCAGTCTTTCCCGGCACCGGCACGTCCACACCGGTGAAAGGCCCTACCCCTGCCCGCTCTGTGGCAAGGCCTTTGCCCAGTCCTCTAACCTTCGTCAGCACCAGCGCACTCACACCGGCGAGCGGCCGTACCGCTGCCCTGACTGTGGTCGAGCCTTCACTCACTCCTCTAACCTCCTGCTGCACCGTCGCACTCACTCCGCTGAGCGCCCTTATGTCTGCGGTGCCTGTGGCAAGTCCTTTGTCATGGCCTCCTATCTTCAACGCCATCTCCGCACCCACGCCCCGGGACCGCCAGCGGTGGCCAGTGGTTCTGCTGCTGCCCCATCTGTCGAACCAGCCGCACAGGCCCTGCCTAACATCCAGACCCTGCAGACAATCCAGACGTTGCAGGGGGTGCCAGCTGTGCAGATCATCCACACTGTTCAGGCCCTCCCCACCATCCAGCTAGTGCAGACATTCTGAGAAGGGGGTCACCCCCCCCTACCCTCAGGTGGGGGGAATCATCCCTTTGCCAGTGCCCTGCTTCAGATGTTGGAAGGAGATGCAGGTTGTCCCGATGTTGCATTGCCTGGCGTCTGTCACGAGGAGATGTGCAGGTCGTTTAAACCACGAGATTCATCTTGGAGTTGAAGTGATGGCTTTCTACCACCAGGAGGAGCTTTGGAGCTATCTCGATGTTGTAGTGACTTGTTTCTACCACTAGGGGCACTGTGGCAATGCGTCATTGTTGCAGTATGTTGCATCCACCAACAGGAGGGGCTTTGAAGCTGTTTCCACCCCCGGTGGGCTCCACTGCAGTCATTTCTGGTTTGTGTTGCTTGGCTTCCACCATCTAGAAGCACTTTGGGGATACGGTTGTAGTTGCCTTTTTGAAACATTGGAAGGCACCACTGGAGTCATCTGTGGATTGTATTCGTGGATTTCCACCTCCGAAAGGGCCTTGAAGTGACTTTCTTCCCCAGTGAGAGGGTGTGGCAGAGATGATTCGATGCTGCACTGCCTAGCATCCTGTTTCCACCACCGGAGGGCTACACTGGATTTCCCTTTCAAACACCAGGAGGTTCTTTGGAGTCTTCTTGGCATTGTACTGACTTGAATTCACAGTTGTAGGAAGGAATGGAGGCACTTGGGTGTTGCATTGCTGAACTTTATCACCAGGAGGTGGGGGGGGGGCGGTTGCTAAGGGACACCATTTGACGTTGCAGTCATCTTTTTCCAGCATTGGCAGTTCAGTGGACTCAGTGGGGGCGGGGGGGATGTGGAGAGCTGTTTGCGTTGGTCACTGCCCACAGCCAGCGAGGCAGTGCAGAGCCATCCCATCCTTTGCAGTGACCTAGGTTTGCATTGCTGGGGAGGGAGGAGGGTGAAATTTATTTTCTGGCCTGTGCTGCCAGGGTGTGACCCATTTGTGTTGGCAGGATGGAGCTGCGGAGTTTGTGGTGATGCATTGACCAGCCTCTTACTGCCAGGGTGGCAGTGTGGGGCACAGCAGTGGACCGCTGCAGTAACCCTGGCAGGGGGAGCTGGTTGCAGGGCGACAGCACACTCTTTTCCCCACCAAGAGTCATTGCAGTGGGGGTGGGGGTGGGGAGGCATGCTGGGTGGAAAATTTAAGGGATATGCTTGGGACAGCAGATAACCCTGTGTGTGTGTGTGTGTGTGTGTAATATATATATATATATATCTATATATATATATATATATATATAAAATATGCATGTGTAAATTTACTAATTTGATCCTGTATATGTGTGTAAAAAGAAACAGTTAATCAACGACACAACTGTGTGGGTCCCAGAACTGGCATGGGGCGGTTCACTTGAGAGGAAATCACAAGGCTGTGACTGTTATCAAGATGGGGGATCTGGCCTCATTTTCCTACAGCTCCTGCGGCAACGAGGCAAGCCCCCTTGTACAGATTGGGCACTTCCTTGTGTCTCGTAATTTAATATCTGTAAAAAAAAATACTGAATTCAACACTAGGTACGCAAAATGATTTCTTGAACTGGTGTTAATAAATATTCTGCATGTGGTTACTTTGAAATTTGTACATTAACTGCTGACGGGATGCTATCAAATACCATGGCATTCACCCTTCCATGACCTGAAACTTGGAAAGTCCAACACATTGGTAATTTCAAGGTTCAAAGTAAATTTATTCTTAAAGTACATGTATGTCATATGCAACCCTGAGGTTCCTTTTTTTTGTGGACATTCACAGTAAATATGAAGAAACACAACAGAATCAACAAAAGACTGCACACAAGATGGCAAACAGCAGAAGACAAACTGCAAATGCAAAAAAAAAATGCAATACATATCGGGAACATGAGATGAGTCATTGAAAAGAGAGGCAATAGGTTGTGTTGGGTTGAGTGAGGTCATCCCTGTGGTTCAAGAACCTGATGGCTGAGTGGTAATAACTGTTCCTGAACCTGGTAGTGTGGGTCTTTCTGGTAGTAGAAGTAAGAGAGCATAGCCAAGATGGTGGGGGACCCTGATGATGGAACTTGGTCTGGACATGCTGGGATCTCGTTCAGCTGTCAACAGATTTTAAGTGTTTCTTATGGTATATCAATTGGAAAGATGGGTGCAGAAATGGCAAACGGAATTTAATCTGGCCAAGTGTTGCCCTTTGGGAGATCAAATATAAAGGCACAGGACACAGTTAATGGCAGGACACTTAACAGTGTTGATGTATCTTGGAGTCCAAGTCCACTGTTCACGTAAAGTGGCTACTATGTAAACTGGATGGTAAAGAAAGCATACAGCATGCTTACCTTCATTGTCAGTACGTTAACTATAAAGTCAGGAATAAAGTGGAGCTGCATCCCCCATTTCTCTACTCGCCTCTTCAACCCCACTCCTCTCTCCAAACCTTTCTATTTCTACCCCACTTTCTTCCTCAATTTTTAATCCCTTGCCTCTACATCTTTTCCCCACTCTCCCACACCACCTCCCCTTCTATCCCCGCTCTCTCTCTTCCCTCTGCTGTTTGCACTCAGCATCTCCCTCCACCCCTTTAATCCTCTAGCCAACACTACTCTTCTCTCCCCTCTCTAGCCCTATTCTAACCCTTTTCCATCCCCTCTGCCCTCTCCTCACCCCCTCTTCATTTCTCCCTCCTTTTCACTCTGCCTCCCCCACATCTCCACCCTCTCTCTTCCTCTCTCTGCACCCCTTTTCCCCACCTTTTTCCCTCGCTCCCCCATGATCTCACTTTATTCTCCCTCACCCTTCTCTTCCCTTTCTCCATCACCCTTCTCTTTCCTTTATCCTTCTCCCTCTCTGCCCCCTCCCCCCACGGCTTCCATTGACTGTAGAAGTTGCTGAGGTCACATTGGGAATCCTAATGGAAACGTCGACTGTTTGCTTTTTTCCATAGATGTTGCTTGGGCTGCTGAGTTTCTCTAGCGATTTGTGTGTGTTGCTTTGGATTTCCAGCACCTGTTTAGCTTTGGTTGCTCTGATACAGGATGTCCTGAATTAACTGGAAAAAGTGCAGAGAAGACTCACGAGGATGTTGCCGGGACTTGGGCTGAATTAAAGAGTGAGGGTGGACAGTTTAGATGTTGAGGGCGGACGTTATGGGATCACGAGGCTCATGGATAGTGTGATTGCACACAGTCCTAACCCCCAGGGTTGAGGAATCAAGAACCTAAGGGCACGGGAAAGAGATTTAATAGTGATCCGAGGGGTAACTTTTTCAGCCACGGTGGTCAGTCTCTGGGACCAGCTGCAGAGAAAGTGATTGAAGCAGGTACATTCATCAATCATTTGACCATGATTGTTTTTGGACAAGTGGTTTGGACATAGAACATGTTACAGGCCATTCGGCCCACAATGTTGTGCCGACCATGTAACTGTCCAGAATTGCCCTACCACATAGCCCTTTAAAAAATTTTTGCTATTGCTTTCTTCTGGACAGCGTCTTTATAATATGGGTGCCCCATCCATTATCAATACGCTTTTTAGAGATTGCCTGGCGTCAGTGGTTGCAAACCCAGGACCTGTGATATGCATCAGCTGCTCGTAGGGCCATCCACCACCTGCTCCCGTGGCTTCACGTGACCCTAAGCAGGGGCTACACCTTGCCCGAGGGAGACCTGCAGGCTAGCGGAGGGAAGAATCGCCTTACACTTTCTGTGGAGACGTATCTACACCCCGTAGGTACACTAATAACATTTAAAAGGCACTTGAACAGGTGTTCAGTTTATCGAAGATATTATCAAAATAAAACAAAAAGATCGAAAAAGAAGCCAAAGTACTTTTTACAGTTCAAAATGGTCACAGTGTTGCCGTACCGAGGTTATGATTAGAGTCTCGCCGGTTGGTCCAACAACCGAGGTTGACGGGAAATTATATTCCCGAATCTGGTGGTGTGGGACCTCCTGCATCATCTCTTCTGTGCCTGGTCAGACAAATCCCGCCTGGCAGGTGTGTTTTGGTCTCTTGGAGTGTGTCGAAGGAGTTGTGCAAAGTTAAGGGTTGATTCGCGCTGGCATCGCGGTATCGTCATAGTGTGGCAGTTTCCCTAATCCGCCAGAGGAAGGCGCAACATCCCCCCAGTGCACATGCCCCGCTGTCAGCGGCTGCGGAAATCAAGTCCATCATAGAGCGGCGCTTTCTGCATATGTGGGATCTCTCCTGCAATAGGATCTTGACCCAATTTCCCTCCACAGATGTTACCTGACCCGCCGAGTTCCTCATGTACCTAGTGATTCGCTGCAGATTGTTAGCATCTGCTGTTTTGAGACTTAGGTCTCTCCTGCTGGTTACGTGTAGCACAAGATTGAAAGACGCCAGACAACAAATTTCCCAACAACTCTACTAGTCTCTAAAATATCAATTTCTCTGTATGCACAGATGAATTAATAAGAATAACACGGCAGTGTTAACAGACACGCATTGGATGGCGCAACTTCCAGAAAGAAATAAATTATACACGATTTTACAAGAGAGAGAGAGCACAATGACAAGAACACGATTAGACCGAAAATTAAAGAACCCCACAAAGTCCATTTTAGAGATCACAGTGTTGCTTAACTGTACGAGTTAGGGTCGTTACGTTTAGTTTAAGAACCGAGAAGCCGAAGGGAATTAACTACGCTTGGGTTAGGGTATGAAAGGTTTTTCTGCAATTCTAAATCAAGTCCGGCTTAAAAGCAGAACTCTTTCATGTTGTTATATTGACTATCAAAAAGCATTTGACTCTGTCCCGCATTCATGGGTAATAGAAAATTTTAATACATATAAACTACCCCCAATATTTGTGAAATTCCTACAACAGGTGATGTATATTTGGAGCACCTTATCAACGACCCAAAAAAAAACTACCGCTATATGGTTTTGTCTAGCTTTAAACCCACCCTTCAATTAACTGACTCGTATGAAAATTGGGTGTCAAAACAGAAACAACCGTGAAACATGGACGATTTGAAACATGGACGCCCCTTCTTTAGAAAAGCTAAAACAATTAATGCAAATAATAGAACTATTTTCCAAAGATATAAACATTAACTTTGAACCCAATAAGCACGGACATTAAATATCAAGAAAGGTGCAAGAGAGCTAATAGAATACAAAACAGAGCAGCAGGATGATGGATGGATGAATATGAAACATATGAATATATCACATCCAAGGGAGACAGATTCTGGAAAGGTGTAATAATAACAGGGTTGTTGTGGTGGCAGATTTTAATTTCCCAAATATCGATTGGCATGTCCCTAGAGCGAGGGGTTTAGATGGGGTGGCGTTTGTTAGGCGTGTTCAAGAAGGTTTCTTGACACAACATGTAGATAAGCCTACAAGAGGAGAGGCTGTACTTGATCTAGTATTGGGGAATGAACCTAGTCGGGTGTCAGATCTCTCAGTGGGAGAGCATTTTGGAGGTAGAGATCACAATTCTATCTCCTTCACCGTAGCATTGGAGAGGGATAGGAACAGTGATAGGAAAGTGTTTAATTAGAGTAAGGGGAAATATGAAGCTATCAAGCAAGAACGGAGGATTGAGGTGACCTGATAGAGATGTACAAGACGAGGATGAGAAATGACCTGATAGAGGTGTACAAGATGGAGGTTGGGAGGTGACCTGATAGAGGTGTAGAAGATAATGAGAGCCATTGATCGTGTGGATAGTCAGAGGCTTTTTCCCGGGGCTGAAATGGCTAGCACGAGAGGGCATATTTTTAAGCTGCTTGGAAGTAGGTACAGAGATATCAGGGGTAAGTTTTTTTATGCAGAGAGTGGTGAGTGCGTGGAATGGGCTGCCGGCGGCGGCGGTGGTGGAGGCGTAAATGATAGGGTCTTTTAAGAGACTCCTGGATGGATACTGTCACGTGACCGGCAACAATGACTATCGAAATGAGTCAGATTTTATAAACAAATAAACATTTATTAAACTCTGCTCAAAAAGTAGTAAAAAGATAAACAAACGAAAACTTTAACCGGAAGTAAACTGTTATGCGGCCATTTAACAAACCGCCTCTCAGTACTAGTTCTTAAAGCGGTACATGCGAACACAGTCTTAAAGTGGTAAATTAGAACACAGTTCTTAGAATGGTAAATTTGAAAGTCCAAGAGATTTATACAGTCAATTAGGAGCGACTTTCCTAAAGTAAAGAATTCCTCGAAGACACTATGTTACTGTCGATCCCAGCCGAAACCTGCCTTGTCTGCAGGACTCACAACGACAGAAATAAAACGGTTTAAGGGACTGACCTTTTTCCTCCGTAGACTAAATACTGCACAACCCTTTCTGCTGTTTTTAACAGAGGTTCTTTCATGCAGACCACTCTTACTTGAAAGAATTCAATAATGGTCGATCCTCTCCAAAACCGCTGAACGACTCCTTCAGGTTCCCGTCTTTACTCTCCAATATTACTGAAAAGATACATCAACAAACCTGGCAGCGATTGGTGAAACTACCGGCCCAACACTTCTATACCTTACAATAGAAAGTAAAACTCCGTTTTAAAACGAAACTGCGTCATAAAATATATGCAGCAATATGGAGAAACTTTTTTTTCCCAAAAATACATTATTCAGAAATATTACAAAATAAAGTTATTTACATAAAAAACATTCGTTGACTCTGAGTCCTTATTCGGAAACTTGATGAAAACCCCTTAACTTAACTTCCCAAATGATTCTGAATTGTCTGCACCCAGATTTATCCTTGTGCTCTTTAAGATACAAAAGTTCATTTCAAATTGACATTAAAAAAAGTATACATTTCAATTTTACTCAGAAGTACTGACTGAAAACTTGATGGAAACCTCTTACCTTAGCTTCCCATATGATTCTGTTTTCTGCGTGTGCTTTTTAAGATACAAAAGTTGCTTTCACGGTGAATACAATCCATTGACATTATAAAAAGTAGACATTTCAATTTTACACAAAAGTACTGACTGTAGACTTGATGGAAATCTCTTAACTTAACTTCCCATACGATTCGGAGTTGTTGGCAACCTGTTTTCTACGTGTGCTCTTTAAGATACTAAAGTTGGATTCACAGTGCATAAAATGCATTGATATTAAAAAGAGTATGCATTTCAATTTTACTGAGAAGTGCTGACTGCAAACTTGATACAAACCTCTTCACTTAACTTCCCAAATGATTCTGATTTGTCTGCAACCAGTTTTATGCATGTTCTCTTTAAGATACAAAAGTTAGTTTCACCTGCATACAATGCTTTGACATTAAAAGAAGCACACATTTCATTTTTACTCAAAAGTACTGACCGCAAACTTGATGGAAACCTCTTAACTTAACTTCCCATATGATTCTGAGATGTCTGCAACCAGGTTTATGCTTCTGCTCTTTAAGATACAGAAGTTGATTTCACAGTGCATACAATGCATTGACTTTAAAAAAAGTAGACATTTCAATTTTACTCGAATGTACTGACTGTTAACTTGATGTAAACCTCTTAACTGAACTTCCCATATGAGTCTGAGTTGTCTGCAACCTGTTTTATGCTTGTTTTCTTTAAGATATAAAAGTTGCTTTCATGGTGTATACAATGCATTGACATAAAAGAGGTAGACATTTCAATTTTACTCAAAAGTACTGACTGAAAACTTGATGGAAACCTCTTACCTTAACTTCCCATATGATTCTGAGTTGTCTACAACCTGTTTCATACGTGTGCTCTTTATGATCGAGAAGTTGATTTCACAGTGCACAGAATGCATTGACATTAAAAAAGTATACATTTCAATTTTATTTAAAAAGTACTAACTGTTAACTTGATGGAAACCTCTTAACTTTACTTCCCATATGATTCCGAGTTGTCTGCAACCTGTTTTATGCATGGACTTTTTAAGATACAGAAGTTGCTTTCACAGTGCATACAATTCATTGACATTATAAAAAGTATACATTTTAAGTTTACTCAAAAGTACTGACTGCAAACGTGATACAAACCTCTTCACCTAACTTCCCATATGATTCTGAGTTGTCTGCAACCTGTTTTATACGTGTCTCTTTAATATACAAAATTTGCTTTCACAGTGCGTAAAATGCATTGACGTAAAATAAATATACATTTAAATTTTACTCAAAAATACTGACTGCATACATGATGGAAACCTCTAAACTTAACTTCCCTTATGGTTGTGCGCTGTCTGCTCATTTTATGCTCGTTCCCTTTAAGCTCAAGAAGCTGGTTTCTGAGTGCACCCAATGCATTAACATTAAAAGTATATATTTCAATTTTACTCAAAGGAACTGAATGCAAACCTGATGGGAACTTCTTAACGCAACGTCCTATTTGATTCTGAGTTGTTTGAAACCTGTTTCATGCCTGTTCTCTTTAAGATACAACAGTTGTTTTCTCAGTGCATACAATGCATTGACATTAAAAGAAGTATACACTTCAATTTTACTCAAAAGCACTGACTGCAAACCTGATGGAAACATCTTAACATAACTCCCCATATGATTCCGAGTTCTTTGAAAGCTGTTTTATCACTGAGCTCTTCAAGATAAAAACGTTGTTCTCTCAGTGCATACAGTGCTTTCACATAAAAAGAAGTATACATTTCAATTTTACTCAAAAGTACTGACCGCAAACCTGATGGAAACGTCATAATTTAACTCCCCATATGATTCTGAGTTGTTTGGGACCTCTTACATCACTGAGCTCCTCAAGATAAACAAGCTGTTTTCTCAGTGCCTGCAGTGCATTGACATTAAAAGAAGTTTACACTTCAATTTTACTCAAAAGTACTGACTGCAATCCTGATAGAATCATCTTAACTTAACTCCCCATATGATTCTGAGTTGTTTGGGAACTCTTATATCACTGAGCTCTTCAAGATAAAAAAGTTGCTTTCTCAGTGCATACAGTGCCTTGACATTAAAAGAAGTATACATTTCAATTTTACTCAAAAGTACTGACTACAAACCTAATGGAAACATCGTAACATCACTCCCCATATGATTCTGAGTTGTTTGGGACCTCTTATATAACTGATCTCTTCAAGATAAAAAAGTTATTTTCTCAGTGAATACACTGCACTGTCATTAAAAAAAGCATACATTTCAATTTTACTCAAAAGTACTGACTGCAAACCTGATGGAAACATCATACAATAACTCTCCATATGATTCTGAGTTGTTTTAGACCTATTTTACCACTGAGCTCTTCAAGATAAAGAAGTTGTTTTCTCAGTGCATAGAGTGCATCGACAAGAAAGGAGGCACACATTTCAATTTTACTCAAAATGCAAACCTGATGGAAACATCTTAACATAACTCCACATATTATTCTGAGTTCTTTGAGACCTGTCATATCACTTAGCTCTTCAAGATAAAAAAGTTGATTTCTCAGTGCATGCAGTGCATTGGCATTGAAACAAGAATACATTACAATTTTACTCAAAAGTACTGACTGCAAACGTGATGGAAACATTTTAACATAACTACCCACATGATTCTGAGTTGTTGGAGACCTGTTATATCACTGAGCTCTTCAAGACAAACAGGTTGATTTCTCAGTGCATACAGTGCATTGGCATTAGAAGAAGAATACATTTCAATTTCACTCCAAAGAACTGACTGCAAACCTGATGGAAACATTTTAACATGACACCTCACATTATTATGAGTTGTTTGAGACTTGTTATATCACTTAGCTCTGCAACACAAAAAAGTAGATTTAAATGCATTTCAATTTTATTCAAAACTACTGACTGCAAAGCTCATAGGAACATCTGAAGTGAACTCCCCATATGATTCTGAATTGGCTGAGACCTGTTCTATTACTGAGCTCTTCAAGATAAAAAAGTTGTATTCTTATACCATACAGTGTATTGACATTAAAAGCAGTATACATTTCAATTTTACTCAGATGTACTGAATGCAAACCTGATGGAAACATGTTAACATAACTCCCCAAATGATTCTGAGGTTTTTGAGACCTGTTATATCACTGAGCATTTAAGATAAAAAACTTGATTTCTAAGTGCATACAGTGCATTGACATTAAATACAGTATACATTTCAATTTTACTCAAAGATACTGACTGCAAACTCGATGGAAAAATCTTAACATAACTCCCCATGTGCTTCTGAGGTGTTTGAGACCTGTTATATCACTTAGTTCTTTAAGATAAAAAAGTTAATATCTCAGCTCATACAGTGCACTGGCAATAAAAGGAGAATACATTTCAATTTTACTGAAAAGTACTGACTGCAAACCTGATGGAAACATTTTAACATAGCTCCACACATGATTCTGAGTCGTTTAGGACCTGTTATATCACGTAGCTCTTGAAGATAGAAAAAGTTGATTTCTCTGTGCATACAGTGCTTTGGCATTAAAGGAAGTATACATTTCAATTTTACTCAAAAGTACTGAATGCAAACCTGATGGAAACATCCTAACATAACTATCCATATGATTCTGAATTGTTTGAGACCTGTTATATCACTTAGCTCCTCAAGATAAAAAAGTTGATTTCGAAGTGCGTACAGTGCTTTGGCATTAAAAGAAGAATACATTTCAATTTTACTCAAAAGTACTGACTGCAACCTGATGGAAACATTTTTACATTACACCCCACATGAATCTGAGATGTTTGACACCTGTTATATCACTGGGCTCTTCAAGATAAAAATGTTGATTTCTCAGAGGATACAGTGTATTGGCATTAAAAGAAGAATACATTTCAATTTTACTCAAAAGTACTGACTGCAAAGCTGATGGAAACATTTTTACATTACACCCCACATGAATCTGAGATGTTTGACACCTGTTATATCACTGGGCTCTTCAAGATAAAAATGTTGATTTCTCAGAGGATACAGTGTATTGGCATTAAAAGAAGAATATATTTCAATTTTACTCAAAAGTACTGACTGCAAAGCTGATGGAAACATTTTAACATAACTCTCCACATGATTCTGAATTGTTTGAGACCAGTTTGACACTGACCCCTTCAAGACAAAAAAGTTGTTTTCTCAGTGCGTACAGTGTCTTGACATGAAAAGAAATATACATTTCAATTTTACTCAAAAGTACGGACTGCAATCCTGATGGAAACATCTGAACGTAACTCCCCATATGATTCTGAGTTGTTTGATATGTATTTATCACTGAGCTCTTCAAGGTAAAAAAATTGATATCTCAGTGCATGCAGTGCATTGGCATTAAAAGAAGAATACATTTCTATCTTACTCAGAAGTACTGACTGCAAACCTGATGGAAACATTGTAACATAACTCCCCAGATGATTCTGAGTTGGTTGAGACCTGTTATATCACTTAGCTCTTCAAGATAAAAAAAAAGTTGATTTCCAAGTGTTGTCAGTGCTTTGGCATTAAAAGAAGTATACATTTCAATTTTACTGTAAAATACTGAATGCAAACCTGATGGAAACATCTGAAAATAACTACCCATATGATTCTGACGTGGTTGAGACCTATTTTATCACTGAGCTCTTCAAGATAAAAAACTTGCATTCTTATAGCATACAGTGCATCAACATTAAAGACCATATACATTTCAATTTTACTCTAAAGTACTGATTGCAATCCTGATAGAATCATCTTAACTTAACTCCCCATATGATTCTGAGTTGTTTGGGACCTCTTATGTCTCTGAGCTCTTCAAGATGAAAAAGTTGTTTTCTCAGTGAATACAGTGCCTTGACATTAAAAGAAGTATACATTTCAATTTTACTCTGAAGTACTGACTGCAAACCTGTTGGAAACATTGTAACGTAACTCCCTATATGATTCTGAATTGTTTGGGACCTCTTATATAACTGAGCTCTTCAAGATAAAGAAGTTGTTTTTCCAATTCATACACTGCACTGTCATTATAAAAAGCATACATTTCAATTTTACTCAAAAGTACTGACTGCAAACCTGATGAAAACATCATACCATAACTCCCCATATGATTCTGAGTTGTTTTAGACCTGTTTTCCCACTGAGCTCTTCAAGATAAAAAAGTTGATTTCTAAGTGCATACAGTGTTTTGGCATTAAAAGAAGTATACATTTCAATTTTACTCAAAGGTACTGATGCCAAACCTGATGGAAACATCTCAACATAACTCCCCGCATGATTCTGAATTGTTTGAGACCTGTTATATCACTTAGCTCTTCAAGATAAAAAAAAGTTGATTTCCCAGTGCATACAGTGCATTGGCATTAGAAGAACAATACATTTCAATTTTAATCAAAAGAACTGACTGCAAACCTGATGGAAACATTTTAACATGACACCCCACATTATTCTGAGTTGTTTGAGACCTGTTATATCACTTAGCTCTTCAATATAATAAAGTTGATTTCTAAGTGCTTACCGTGCTTTGGCATTAAAAGAAGAATACATTTCAACTTTCCTCAAAACTACTGACAGCAAAACTCATGGAAACATCTGAAGTTAACTCCCCATATGACTCTGACTTAGTTGAGACCTCTTATATTACTGAGCTCTTCAAAATAAAAAAGTTGTATTCTTATACCGTACAGTGCATTGACATTAAAAGCAGTATACATTTCAAGTTTATTCAGATGTACTGAATGCAAACCTGATGGAAACATCTTAACATAACTCCCCAAATGATTCTGAGGTTTTTGAGAGCTGTTATATCACTTAGCTCTTCAAGATAAAAAAGTTGATTTCTCAGCGCATACAGTGCATTGACATTAAATGCAGTATACATTTCAATTTTACTCAAAAGTACTGAATGCAAACCTGATGGAAACATCTTAACATAACTTCCCATATGATTCTGAGTTGTTTGAGACCTGTTATACCACTGAGCTCTTCAAGATAAAAACGTTGTTTTCGCGGTGCATGTAGTGTTTTGACATGAAAAGCAGTATACATTTCAATTTTACTCAAAAGTACAGACTGCAATCCTGATGGAAACATCTGAGCGTAACTCCCCATATGATTCTGAGTTGTTTGATACATTTTTTTACCACTGAGCTCTTCAAGATAAAAAAGTTGATTTCCAAGGGCGTACAATGCTTTGGCAATAAAAGAAGTATACATTTCAATTTTACTCAAAAGTACTGAATGCAAACCTGATGAAAACATCTTAACATAACTAGCCATATGATTCTGAGGTGTTTGAGACCTGTTCTATGACTGAGCCCTTCAAGATAAAAGTTTGATTTCTCAGTGCATACAGTGTTTTGACATGAAAAAAGTATACATTTCAATTTTACTGAAAAGTACGGACTGCAATCCTGATGGAATCATTTGTACGTAACTCCCCATATGAGTTTAAGTTGCTTGATGCATTTTATCACTGAGCTCTTCAAGATAAAAAAGTTCATATCTCAGTGCATACAGTGCATTGGCATTAAAAGAAGAATACATTTCTATTTCACTCAAAAGTACTGACTGCAAACCTGCTGGAAACATTTTAACATTACTCCCCAGATGATACTGAGTTGGTTGAGTTCTGTTATATCACTTAACTCTTCAAGATAGAAAAAGTTGATTTCCAAGTGCGTACAGTGCTTTGGCATTTAAAGAAGAATACATTTCAATTTTACTCAGAAGTGCTGAATGCAAACCTGATGGAAACATCGTAGCATAACTACCCATATGATTCTGAGGTGTTTGAGACCTGTTCTATGGCTGAGCTCTTCAAGTTAAAAATTTAATTTCTCAGTACATACAGTGCATTGGCAATAAAAGGAGAATACATTAAAATTTTACTCAAAAGTACTGACGGCAAACCTGATGGAAACATTTTAAACTAACTCCCCACATGATTCTGAGTTGTTTGAGACCTGTTATATCACTTAGCTCCTCAAGATAAAAAAGTTGATTTCGAAGTGCGTACAGTGCTTTGGCATTAAAAGAAGAATACATTTCAATTTTACTCAGAAGTACTGACTGCAAACCTGATGGAAACATTTTTACATGACACCCCACATGAATCTGAGTTGTTTGAGACCTGTTATATCACTGGGCTCTTCAAGATAAAAAAAAATGATTTCTCAGAGGATACAGTGCATTGGCATTAAAAGAAGAATACATTTCAATTTTACTCAAAAGTACTGACTGCAAAGCTGACAGAAACATTTTAACATAACTCTCCACATGATTCTGAGTTGTTTGAGACCAGTTTGACACTGAGCCCTTCAAGACAAAAAAGTTGTTTTCTCAGTGCATACAGTGCTTTGACATGAAAAGAAGTATACATTTCAATTTTACTCAAAAGTACGGACTGCAATCCTGATGGAAACATCTGAGCGTAACTCCCCATATGATTCTGAGTTGTTTGATACATTTTTTTACCACTGAGCTCTTCAAGATAAAAAAGTTGATTTCCAAGGGCGTACAATGCTTTGGCATTAAAAGAAGTATACATTTCAATTTTACTCAGAAGTAATGAATGCAAACCTGATGGAAACATTTTAACATAACTCCCACATGATTCTGAGTTGTTTGAGATCTGTTATATCACTTAGCTCTTCAAGATAATAAAGTTGAATTCTAAGTGCGTACAGTGCTTTGGCATTAAAAGCAGTATTACATAAGACCATAAGACAAAGGAGCAGAAGTAGGCCATTCGGCACATTGAGTTTGCTGTGCCATTTTATCATGAGCTGATCCATTTTCTCCTATTTAGTCCCACTCCCCTGCCTTCTCACCATAACCTTTGATGCCCTGGCTACTCAGATACCTATCAATCTCTGCCTTAAATACACCCAATGACTTGGCCTCCACTGCTGCCCGTGGCAACAAATTCCATAGATTCACCACCCTCTGACTAAAAAAATTTCTTCGCATTTCTGTTCTGAAAGGGCGCCCTTCAATCCTGAAGTCATGCCCTCTCCTACTAGACTCCCCCATCATGGGAAACAACTTTGCCACATCCACTCTGTCCATGCCTTTTAACATTCGAAATGTTTCTATGAGGTCTCCCCTCATTCTTCTAAACTCCACAGAATACAGTCCAAGAGCGGACAAACGTTCCTCATATGTTAACCCTCTCATTCCCAGAATCATTCTAGTGAATCTTCTCTGTACCCTCTCTAATGTCAGCACATCCTTTCTTAAATAAGGAGACCAAAACTGCCCACAGTACTCCAAGTGAGGTCTCACTAGCGCCTTATAGAGCCTCAACATCACATCCCTGCTCCTATACTCTATTCCTCTAGAAATGAATGCCAACATTGCATTCGCCTTCTTCACTACTGACTCAACCTGGAGGTTAACTTTAAGGGTATCCTGTACGAGGACTCCCAAGTCCCGTTGCATCTCAGAACTTTGAATTCTTTCCCCATTTAAATAATAGTCTGCCCATTTATTTTTTCTGCCAAAGTGCATAACCATACACTTTCCAACATTGTACTTCATTTTCCACTTCTCTGCCCATTCTTCCAATCTATCCAAGTCTCTCTGCAGACTCGCCGCTTCCTCAGCACTACCGGCCCCTCCACCTATCTTTGTATCATCAGCAAACTTAGCCACAAAGCCATCTATTGCATAATCTAAATCGTTGATGTACAATGTAAAAAGAAGCGGCCCCATTACTGATCCCTGCGGAACACCACTGGTAACCGGCAGCCAACCAGGATAGGATCCCTTTATTCCCACTCTCTGTTTCCTGCCGATCAGCCAATGCTCTGTCCACGTATGTAACTTTCCCGTAATTCCATGGGCTCTTATCTTGTTAAGTAGCCTCATGTGTGGCACCTTGTCAAAGGCCTTCTGAGAATCCAAATATACAACATCCACTGCATCTCCCTTGTCTAGCCTACTTGTAATTTCCTCAAAAAATTGTAATAGGTTTGTCAGGCAGGATTTTCCTTTAAGGAATCTATGCTGAGTTCTGCCGATCTTGTCATATGCCTCCAGGTACTCTGTAACCTCATCCTTGACAATCGACTCCAACAACTTCCCAACCACGGATGTCAAGTTAACAGGTCTATAATTTCCTTTTTGCTTCCTTGCCCCCTTCTTAAATAGTGGAGTGACATTTGCAATCTTCCAGTCCTCCAGAACCATGCCAGAATCTATCGACTTTTGAAAGATCATCGCTAATGCCTCCGCAATCTCCACAGTTACTTCCTTCAGAACACGAGGGTGCATTCCATCTGGTCCAGGAGATTTATCTACCTTTAGCCTATTCAGCTTCCTGAGTACTTTCTCTGTCGTAATTGTGACTGCGCACACTTCTCTTCCCTGCCATCCTTGAGTGTCCGGTATACTGCAGTCTTCCTCAGTGAAGACTGATGCAAAATACTTGTTCAGTTCCTCGGCCATCTCCTCATCTCCCATTTCAATTTCTCCAGCATCATTTTCTATTGGTCCTATATCTACTCTCACCTGTCTTTTACTCTTTATATACTTGAAAAAGCTTTTAGTATCCTCTTTGATATTATTCGCTAGCTTCCTTTCATAGTTAATCTTTTCTCTCTTCATGACCTTCTTGGTTTTCTTTTGTAAGGTTTTAAAAACTTCCCAATCCTCTCTCTTCCCACTAATTTTTGCTTCCTTGTATGCCCTCTCTTTTGCTTTAACTTTTGCTTTGATTTCTCTTGTCAACCACGGTTGCATCCTTTTTCCACTCGAAAATTTCTTCTTTTTTGGAATATACCTGTCTTGCACATTCCTCATTTCTCGCATAAACTCCATCCACTGCTGCTCTGCTGTCTTTCCCGCCAGTGTCTCTTTCCAGCCAACTTTGGCCAGTTCCTCTCTCATGCCACTGTAATTTCCTTTACTCCACTGAAGTACCGACACATCAGATTTCGACTTCTTTTTTTCTAATTTCACAGTGAACTCAATCATGTTATGATCACTGCCTCCTAAGGGTTCATTCACCTCAATCTCTCCAATCACCTCCGGTTCATTACACAATACCCAATCCGGTACAGCCGATCCCCTAGTAGGCTCAACAACAAGCTGTTCTAAAAAGCCATCTCGCAGACATTCTACAAATTCTCTCTCTTGAGATCCAGTGCTGACCTGATTTTCCCAATCTACTCGCATGTTAAAATCCCCCACAATTATCATAACACTGCCCTTCTGACAAGCCTTTTCTATTTCCAGTTGTAATTTGTAGTCCACATCCCTGCAGCTGTTTGGAGGCCTATAAATAACTGCCATCAGGGTCCTTTTACCCCTGCTATTTCTTAGCTCAACCCATAAAGATTCTGCACCTTCCGATCCTATATCACCTCTTTCTAATGATTTAATATAATTTCTTACCAATAAAGCCACGCCTCCCCCTCTGCCTACCTTCCTATCCTTCCACTACACGGTGTATCCTTGGATGTTCAGCTCCCAGAGACATGCATCCTTTAACAAGGTCTCAGTGATGGCCACAATATCATACCTGCCAATAAATACATTTCAATTTTACTCAAAAGTAGTGAATGCAAACCTGATCGAAACACCTTAACATAACTTACCCATATGATTCTGAGGTGTTTGAGACCTGTTACATCATTGAGCTCTTCAAGATAAAAAAAGTTGATTTCAAAGTGCGTACAGTGCTTTGGCATTAAAAGAAGTATATATTTCAATTTTATTCAAAAGTACTGACTGCAAACCTGATCGTGACACCTTAACATAACTACCCATATGATTCTGAGGTGTTTGAGACCTGTTATATCACTTTGTTCTTCAAGATAAAAAAGTTGATTTCCAAGTGCGTACAGTGCTTTGGCATTAAAAGAAGAATACATTTCTATTTTACTCAGAAGTACTGACTGCAAACCTGATGGAAACATTTTAACATAATTCCCCACATGATTCTGAGTTGTTTTAGACTTGTTATATCACTGAGCTCTTCAAGATAAAAAATTGATTTCTCAGTGCATACAGAGCTTTCACATTAAAAGACGTGCACATTTCAATTTTCCTCAAAAGTACTGACTGCAAACCTCGTGGAAACATCTGAAGTTAACTCGCCATATGATTCTGAATTGGTTGAGACCTGTTTTATCTCTGAACTCTTCAAGATAAGAAAGTTGTATTCTCAGTGCATACAGTGCTTTGGCATTAAAAGAAGTATACATTTCAATTTTACTCAGAAGTACTGAATGCAAACCTGAAGAAAACATTTTAACATAACTCCCCACATGATTCTGAGTTGTTTGAGACCTGTTATATCCCTTAGCTCTTCAAGATAAAAATGTTGATTTCTATGTGTGTACAGTGCTTTGGCATTAAAAGAAGTATACATTTCAGTTTTACTCAAAAGTACTGAATGAAAACCTGATCGAAACACCTTAACATAACTACCCATATGATTCTGAGGTGTTTGAGACCTGTTATATCGCTTAGCTCTTCAAGATAAAAAAGTTGATTTCAAAGTGCATGCACTGCTTTGGCATTAAAAGAAGTATACATTTCAATTTTACACAAAGATACTGACTGCAAACCTGATGGAAAAATCTTCATACAAGTCCCCATAGGATTCGGAGGTGTTTGAGACCTGTTATATCACTTAGCTCTTCAAGATAAAAAAGTTGATATCTCAGTGCATACAGTGCATTCGCATTAAAAGAAGAATACATTTCTAATTTACTCAAAAGTACTGACTGCAAACCTGATGGAAACATTTTAACATAATTCCCCAGATAATTCTGAGTTGGTTGAGACCTGTTATATCACAAAGCTCTTCAATATAAAGTAGTTGTATTTTTATAGCATACAGTGCAGTGACAATAAACACAGTATACATTTCAATTTTTCTCCAAAGTACTGACTGCAATCCTGATAGAATCATTTTAACTTAACACCCCATATGATTCTGTGTTGTTTGGGAACTCTTATATAACTGAGGTGTTCAAGATAAAGAAGTTGTATTCTCAGTGTATACAGTGCTTTGACATTAAAAGAAGGACACATTTCAATTTTCCTCAAAAGTACTGTCTGCAAAGCTCATGGAAACATCTGAAGTTAACTAACCATATTATTCTGAATTGGTTGAGAACTGTTATATTACTGAGCTCTTCAACATAAAAAAGCTGTATTATCAGTGCATACAGTGCATTGGCATTAGAAGAAGAATACATTTCAATTGTACTCAGAAGTACTGACTGCAAACCTCATGGAAACATCTTAACATAACTCCCCGCATGATTTTGAGTTGTTTGAGAGCTGCTTCATTTACTGAGCCCTTCAAGATAAAAATGTTGTTTTCTCAGTGCAAACAATGCTTTGACATTAAAAGAAGTACACATTTCAGTGTTCCTCAAAAGTACTGACTTCAAACCTGATGGAAACATCTGAAGTTAACTAACCATATGATTCAGAGGTGTTTGAGACCTGTTATATGACTGAGCTCTTTAAGATAAAAATTTGATTTCTCAGTGCATACATTGCTTTGGCATTAAAAGAAGTATACATTTCAATTGTACTCAGAAATACTGACTGCAAACCTCATGGAAACATCTGAAGTTAACTCCCCATATCATTCTGAGTTGGTTGAGACCAGTTTTATCACTGATCTCTTCAACATAAAAAAGTTGTATCCTTATAGCATGCAGTGCACTTTGGCTTTAAAAGGAGTACACATTTCAATTTTACTCAAAGGTACTGACTGCAAACCTGATGGTAAAATCTTAGCATAACTAACCATATGATTCTGAGGTGTTTGAGACCTGTTATATCACTGTGCTCTTCAAGATAAAAAAAGTTGATATCTCTGTGCATACAGTGCATTGGCATTAAAAGGAGAATACATTTCAATTTTACTGAAAAGTACTGACGACAAAGCTGATGGAAAGATGTTAACATAACTCCCCACGTGATTCTGAGTTGTTTGAGACCTGTTATATCACTTAGCTCTTCAAGATAGAAAAAGTTGATTTCAATGTGCACACAGTGCTTCGGCATTAAAAGAAGTATACATTTCAATTTTACTCAGAAGTACTGAATGAAAAACTGATGGAAACATCTTAACATAACTCCCCATATAATTCTGAGTTGTTTGAGACCTGTTATATCACTGAGCTCTTCAAGATACAAATGTTGATTTCTCAGAGGATACAATGCATTGGCATTAAAAGAAGAATACATTTCAATTTTACTCAAAAGTACTGACTGCAAACCTGATGGAAACATTTTAACATAACTGTCCAGATGATTCTGAGTTGTTTGAGACCTGATATATCACTTCGCTCTTCAAGATAAAAAAAGTTGATTTCTAAGTGCTTACAGAGCTTTGGCTTTAAAAGAAGTATACATTTCAATTTTACTCTAAAGTACTGAATGAAACCCTGATCGAAACATCTTAAGATAACTACCAATATGATTCTGTGGTGTTTGAGACCTGTTATATCACTGAGCTCTTCAAGATAAAAAAGTTGATTTCTCAGTGCATAAATTGCATTGGCATTAAAAGAAGTAAACATTTCAATTTTACTCAAAAGTACTGACTGCCAAGCTGATGGAAACATTTTAAAATAACACCCACATGATTCAGAGTTGTTTGAGACCAGTTACATCACTTAGCTCTTCAAGATAAAAAAGTTGATTTCTCAGTGCATACAGGGTTTTGACATTAAAAGCAGTACTCATTTCAATTTCCCTCTAAAGTACTGATGGCAAACCTTATTGAAACATCTGAAGTTAACTCCCCATCTCATTCTGAGTTGGTTAAGACCTGTTCTATCACTGAGCTCTTCGTTGACATTAAAAGCCGTATAAATTTCTATTTTACTCAAAGATACTGACTGCAAACCTGATGGAGCCATCTTAACATATCTCCCCACATGATTCTGAGTTGTTTGAGACCTGTTTCATCACTGATCCATTCAAGATAAAAAAAGTTGGTTTCTCCGTGCATACGGTACTTTGACATGAAAAGAAGTATGCCTTTCGATCTTACTGAATAATACTGACTGCAAACCTGATGGAAACATTTTAACATAACACCCAACATGATTCTGAGTTGTTTGAGACCTGTTATATCACTGAGCTCTTCAAGATACAAATGTTGATTTCTCAGAGGATACAATGCATTGGCATTAAAAGAAGAATACATTTCAATTTTACTCAAAAGTACTGACGGCAAACATTATCGAAACATCTGAAGTTAACTCCGCATCTGATTCTGAGTTGGTTGTGACCTGTTCTATCACTGAGCTCTTTGTTGACATTAAAAGCTGTATAAATTTCTATTTTACTCAAAGATACTGACTCCAAACCTGATGGAAAAATTTTAACATAACTAACAATATGATTCTGAGGTGTTTGAGAGCTATTATATCACTGTGCTCTTCAAGATAAATAAGTTGACATCTCAGGGCATACAGTGCATTGGCATTAAAAGAAGAATACATTTCAATTTAACTCAAAAGTACTGACTGCAAACCTGATAGAAACACCTTAACATAACTAACCATATTATTCTAAGTTAATTGAGGCCTGTTCTATCACTGAGATTTTCAAGTTAAAAAACTTGATTTCTAAGTGCTTTAGCATTAAAAGAAGTATAGATTTCAATTTTACTCAAAGGTACTGACAGCAAACCTGATGGGAACATCTCAACATTACTCCCCACATGATTCTGAATTGTTTGAGACCTGTTATATCACTTAGCTCTTCAAGATAAAAAAAAAGTTGATTTCTCAGTGCATACAGTGCAATGGCATTAAAAGTAGAATACATTTCAATTTTACTCAAAAGTACTGACTGCAAACCTGATGGAAACATTTTAACAGAACTCTCACATGATTCTGAGTTGTTTGAGACTTGTTATATCACTTAGGTCTTCAAAATAAAAAAGTTGATTTCTAAGTGTGTACAGTGCTTTGGCATTAAAAGAAGTATACCTTTCAATTTTACTCAAAAGTACTGAATGCAAGCCTGATTGAAACACCTTAATGTACCTACCCATATGATTCTGAGGTGTTTGAGACCTGTTATATCACTAAGCTCTTTAAGATAAAAAAGTTGATTTCTCAGTGCATACAGTGCTTTGGCATTAGAAGAAGAATACATTTCAATTTTACTCAAAGGTACTGACAGCAAACCTGATGGGAACATCTCAACATTACTCCCCACATGATTCTGAATTGTTTGAGACCTGTTATATCACTTAGCTCTTCAAGATAAAAAAAAAGTTGATTTCTCAGTGCATACAGTGCAATGGCATTAAAAGTAGAATACATTTCAATTTTACTCAAAAGTACTGACTGCAAACCTGATGGAAACATTTTAACAGAACTCTCACATGATTCTGAGTTGTTTGAGACTTGTTATATCACTTAGGTCTTCAAAATAAAAAAGTTGATTTCTAAGTGTGTACAGTGCTTTGGCATTAAAAGAAGTATACCTTTCAATTTTACTCAAAAGTACTGAATGCAAGCCTGATTGAAACACCTTAATGTACCTACCCATATGATTCTGAGGTGTTTGAGACCTGTTATATCACTAAGCTCTTTAAGATAAAAAAGTTGATTTCTCAGTGCATACAGTGCTTTGGCATTAGAAGAAGAATACATTTCAATTTTACTCAAAGGTACTGACAGCAAACCTGATGGGAACATCTCAACATTACTCCCCACATGATTCTGAATTGTTTGAGACCTGTTATATCACTTAGCTCTTCAAGATAAAAAAAAAGTTGATTTCTCAGTGCATACAGTGCAATAGCATTAAAAGTAGAATACATTTCAATTTTACTCAAAAGTACTGACTGCAAACCTGATGGAAACATTTTAACAGAACTCTCACATGATTCTGAGTTGTTTGAGACTTGTTATATCACTTAGGTCTTCAAAATAAAAAAGTTGATTTCTAAGTGTGTACAGTGCTTTGGCATTAAAAGAAGTATACCTTTCAATTTTACTCAAAAGTACTGAATGCAAGCCTGATTGAAACACCTTAATGTACCTACCCATATGATTCTGAGGTGTTTGAGACCTGTTATATCACTAAGCTCTTTAAGATAAAAAAGTTGATTTCTCAGTGCATACAGTGCTTTGGCATTAGAAGAAGAATACATTTCAATTTTACTCAAAACTACTGACTGCAAACCTGATGGAAACATTTTAACATGACACCCCACATGATTCTCACAAGATCACAAGATCACAAGACAAAGGAGCAGAAGTAGGCCATTCGGCCCATCGAGTCTGCTCTGCAGCTCCCCCATGAGCTAAACTATTCACCCAACTAGTTCCAATTACTGGCTTTTTCCCCATATCCCTTGATACCCTGACTAGTTAGATACCTGTTAATCTCCTCCTTAAATACCCTCAATGATCGGGCCTCCACAGCCATATGTGGCAACGAATTCCACAAATCCACGACCCTCTGGCTAAAAAAAATTTCTCCTCATCTCTGTTTTAACTGGGTACCCTCTAATTCGAAGACTATGGCCTCTTGTCCTGGACTCACCCACCAAGGGAAACAACCTTTCCACATCTACTCTGTCCAACCCTTTCAACATTTGAAATGTTTCTATGAGATCCCCTCTCATTTTTCTATACTCTAATGAATACAATCCAAGAGCCGACAGACGCTCCTCATATGTTAGCCCCTGCATTCCAGGAATCATCCTGGTAAATCTTCTCTGAACTCTCTCCAACATCAGTATATCCTTTCTAAAATAGGGGGCCCAAAACTGCACACAGTATTCCAAATGAGGTCTCACTAATGCCCCATAGAGCCTCATCAACACCTCCTTACTCTTATACACTATTCCTCTTGAAATGAATGCCAACATAGCATTTGCTTTCCTTACCGCCAATCCAACTTGGTGGTTAACCTTTAGGGTATCCTGCATGAGGACCCCCAAATCCCTTTGCACTTCTGATTTTTGAATTTTCTTCTTCCGAAATGTACAACCGTACATTTGTCAACGTTGTATCTCATCTGCCATTTCTTCGTCCACTCTCCTAAACTGACTATGTCTCTCTGCAACCTTTCCATTTCTTCAACATTCCTGCTCCTCCACCTATCTTGGTGTCATCCGCAAACTTGGCCACAAAACTATTTAATCCATAATCCAAATCATTGAGATACCTCATAAAAATAAGCGGCCCCAACACCGACCCCTGCGGAACACCACTAGTAACCGGCAACCAACCAGAATAGGATCCCTTTATTCCCACCCTTTGCTTTCTGCCTATCAGCCAATGCTCCACCCATTTCAATATCCTCCCTATAATTTCATGGGCTCTCATCTTATTAAGCAGCCTCATATGCGGCACCTTATCAAAGGCCTTTTGAATATCCAAATGCACAACATCCACAGCCTCTCCCTTGTCAATCTTATTCGAGATAACCTCAAAAAATTCCAATAAGTTGGTAAGGCAGGATCTTCCCTTCATGAAACCATGCTGGCTTCGGCCTATCTTCTCATGCACCTCGAGATATTTCATAACCTCGTCCTTGAGGATTGACTCCAATATTGCACGTTGGAAGGACAAACCAACGTAGAACATACAGGGTTAATGGTAAGGCACTGAAGAGTGCAGTGGAACAGAGGGATCTAGGAATACAGATATAAAATTCCCGAAAAGTGTCGTCACAGGTAGATAGGGTCGTAAAGAGAGCTTTTGGTACATTGGCCTTTATTAATCGAAGTATTGAGTATAAGAGCTGGAATGTTATGATGAGGTTGTATAAGGCATTGGTGAGGCCGAATCTGGAGTATTGTGTTCAGTTTTGGTCACCAAATTACAGGAAGGATATAAATAAGGTTGAAAGAGTGCAGAGAAGGTTTACAAGGATGTTGCCGGGACTTGAGAAACTTAGTTACAGAGAAAGGTTGAATAGGATAGGACTTTATTCCCTGGAGCGTAGAAGAATGAGGGGAGATTTGATAGAGGTATATAAAATTATGATGGGTATAGATAGAGTGAATGCAAGCAGGCTTTTTCCACTGAGGCAAGGGGAGAAAAAAACCAGAGGACATGGGTTAAGGGTGAGGGGGGAAAATTTAAAGGCTTCTTCACACAGAGAGTGGTGGGAGTATGGAATGAGCTGCCAGATGAGGTGGTAAATGTGGGTTCTTTTTTAACATTTAAGAATAAATTGGACAGATACATGGATGGGAGGTGTATGGAGGGCTATGGTCCGTGTGCAGGTCAGTGGGACTAGGCAGAAAATGGTTCGGCATAGCCAAGAAGGGCCAACAGGCCTGTTTCTGTGCTGTAGTTTCTATGGTTCTATGGTTCTATCTTTCCAACCACCGATGTCAGACTAATAGGTCTGTAATTTTCTTTTTGCTGCCTCCTTTCTTTCTTAAATAGTGGAACTACATTTGCGACCTTCCAGTCCTCTGGAACCATGCCAGAGTCTATTGATTCCTGGAAGATCATTTCCAATGTTTCCACAATCTCCAAAGCCACTTCCTTCAGAACCCTTCAGTGCACCTCATCTGGGTCGGGAGACTTATCTATTCTTAGTCCACTTAGCTTCCCAAGCACTTTCTCTCTAGTTATCTTGCCTGTACCTAATTCTATTCCCTGATACCTCTGGCTATCAGGTATATTGCTCATGTCTTCCACTGTGAAGACTGATGCAAAATACTCATTCAGTTCCTCCGCCATCTCTTTGTTATCCATTATAATTACTCCAGCATCATTTTCAATCGGTTCCATATCTACCCTAGTCACTCTTTTACTCTTCATATATTTAAAAAATCTCTTAGTATCCTTTTTTATGTTAATCGTCAACTTCCTTTCATAATTCATCTTTTCTTTCCTAATGACTTTCTTAGTTTCTTTCTGTAAGTTTTTAAAGGTCTTCCAGTCCTAATTTTTCCCACTAAGTTTTGCTTCCTTGTACGCCGTTTCTTTTGCTTTTATTTTTGCCTTAACCTCTCTCATTAGCCACATTTGTGCCATTTTTCCATTCATGATTTTCTTTTCTCTTGGAATATATTTTTCCTGCATTTTCCTTATTTCTTGTAGGAATTTCATCCAATTCTGCTGTGCCATCCCTCCATTTAGTTTACTTTTCCAATTAACTTGGGCCAGTTCCTCTCTCATACCACTGTAATTTCCCCTGTTCCACTGAAATATCGATACACCTGATACCAGCTTCTCGTTTTCAAATTTGAAACTGAACTCAATCATATTATGATCACTACTTCCAAGAGGTTCCTTTACCTCCAGCTCCCTAATCGCCTCAGGTTCATTACACAGCACCCAATCCAAAACAGCCGATCCCCTGGTGGGCTTCTGGACAAGCTGCTCCAAAAATCCATCCTGTAGGCATTCTACAAACTCCCTCTCCTGAGATCCATTACCTTCCTGACTTTCCCAATCCACTTTCATATTAAAATCCCCCATAGTTATCTTGACATTGTCCTTCTGACACGCTTTTTCTATTTCCAGCTGCAACTTGTAGTCCACATCCCGAATGCTGTTTGGAGGCCTGTATATAACTGCTATTAGTGTCTTTTTACCCTTGCCATTTCCTAATTCTACCCATAAGGATTCTACCTCTTCTGATCCTACGTCCCTTCTTTCTATTGATTTGATATCATTGCTTACCATCGGGGCCATGCCACCCACTTTACCTACCTTCTTATCCTTCCAGTACACTGTGTATCCTGGGATATTCAGCTCCCAATCACATCCATCATTTAGCCATGACTCGGTGATGGCCACAATGTCATACCTTTTAACCTGCAGCTGTGCAGCAAGGTCATCCACTTTATTTCTAATGCTGTGTGCATTTAAGTACAGTACATTTAGATCATTATCTGTTGTCGATTTTGTTATATTTCTGTTTTGCAGCAAATTATCCTGTATATTCACTGGCCTGTCCTTCTTACCATCTTTGCTGCACAGTATTTTTGACTTATTTCCATTTCCCTCTTCCTCGATCCTAACACCTTGGTTTCATTCCCTTTGCCAACTTAGTTTAAACCCTCCCTAACAGCTATATTAAACAATCTCGCTAGGATATTAGTACCTTTTGAGTTCAGGTGTAATCCATCTTTTTTGTACAAGTCATACCTTCCCCAAAATAGATCCCAATGATTCAAGAATTTGAAGCCCTGCCCCCTGCACCAGTTACTTTCTGAGTTGTTTGAGACCTGTTCTATCACTTTTCTCTTCAAGATGAAAAAGTTGATTTCTCAGTGCATACAGTGCTTTGGCATTAGAAGAATACATTTCAATTCTACTCAAAAGTATTGACTGCAAACCTGATGGAAACATCTCAACATAACTACACATATGATCCTGAGGTGTTTGAGACCCGTTATATCACTGAGCTCTTCAAGACAAAAAAAGCTGATTTCTCAGTGTATACACTGCATTGGCATTAAAAGAAAAATACATTTCAAATTAACTCAAAAGTATGGACCGCAAACCTGATGGAAATATCTTAACATAACTCCCCACATGATTCTGAGTTGTTTGATACATGTTTTATCACTCTGTTCTTCAAGATAAATAAGTTTGTTTCTCAGTACATACAGTGCATTTGCATTAAAAGAGGAATACATTTCAATTTTACTCAAAAGTACTGACTGCCAACCTGATGGAAACATATTTATATAACTCCCCAGTTGATTCTGAGTTGTTTGAGACCTGTTATATCACTTACCTCTTCAAGATAAAAAAGTTGATTTCTAAGTGCATACAGTGCTTTGGTATTAAAAGAAGTATAGATTTCAATTTTACTCAAAAGTACTGAATGCAAACCTGATGGAAACATCTTAACATAACTCCCCATATAATTCTGATTTGTTTGAGACCTGTTTTATCACTGAGCTCTACCAAGATAAAAATGTTGATTTCTCAGTGCATATAGTGCGCTGACATCAAAAGCAGTATAAATTTCTATTTTACTCAAAGGTACTGACTGCAAACCTGATGGAAACTTCTTAACATAACTCTCCACATGATTCTGAGTTGTTTGAGACCTCTTTCATCACTGAGACCTTCAAGATAGAAAAGTTGTTTTCTGAGTGCCTACAGTGCTTTGACATGAAAAGAAGAGTACATTTCAATTTTACTCAAAAGTACTGACTGCAATCCTGATGTAAACACCCGAACGTAACTAACCATATGATTCTGAGTTGTTTGATACATATTTTGTCACTCTGTTCTTCAAGTTAAATAAGTTGATATCTGAGCGCATACAGTGCATTGGCATTAAAAGAAGAATACATTTCTACTTTACTCAAAAGTACTGACTGCAAACCTGATGGAAACATTTTTACATAACTCCCCAGTTCATTTTGAGTTGTTTGAGACCTGTTATATTACTTACCTCTTCAACATAAAAAAGTTGATTTCTAGGTTCTTACAGTGCTTTGGCATTAAAAGAAGAATACATTTCAATTCTACTCAAAGGTACTGACTGCAAACCTCATGGAATCATCTGAAGTTAACTCCCCATATGATTCTGAGTTGGTTGAGACCTGTTTTATCACTGAGCTCTTCAAGATAAAAAAGCTGTACTCTTATAACATACAGTGCACGATTTTGAGTTGTTTGAGACTTGTTATATCACTTAGCTCTTCAAGATATAAAAGATGATTTCTCAGTTCGTACAGTGCTTTCACATTAAAAGAAGAACACATTTCAATTTTCCTCAAAACTACTGACTGTAAAGCTGATGGAAATATTTTAACATAACTCCCCATTTGATTCTGAGTTGTTTGAGACCTGTTACATCACTCAGCTATTCAAGATAAAAAAAGTTGATTTCTCAGTGCATACAGTGTTTTGACATTAAAAGAAGTACACATTTCAATTTTCCTCAAAAGTACGTACTGCAAACCTCATGGAAACATCTGAACTTAACCCCCCATATGATTCTGAGTTGTTTGATACGTCTTTTATCACTCAGCTCTTCAAGATAAAAAGGTTGATATCTGAGTGCATACAGTGCTTTGCTATTAAAATAAGAATACATTTCTGTTTTACTCAAAAGTACAGACTGCAAACCTGATGGAAACATTTTAACATAACTCCCCACATAATTCTGAGTTGTTTGAGACCTGTTATATCACTTACCTCTTCAAGATAAAAAAGTTGATTTCTAAGTGCATACAGTGCTTTGGTATTAAAAGAAGTATAGATTTCAATTTTACTCAAAAGTACTGAATGCAAACCTGATGGAAACATCTTAACATAACTCCCCATATAATTCTGATTTGTTTGAGACCTGTTTTATCACTGAGCTCTACCAAGATAAAAATGTTGATTTCTCAGTGCATATAGTGCGCTGACATCAAAAGCAGTATAAATTTCTATTTTACTCAAAGGTACTGACTGCAAACCTGATGGAAACTTCTTAACATAACTCTCCACATGATTCTGAGTTGTTTGAGACCTCTTTCATCACTGAGACCTTCAAGATAGAAAAGTTGTTTTCTGAGTGCCTACAGTGCTTTGACATGAAAAGAAGAGTACATTTCAATTTTACTCAAAAGTACTGACTGCAATCCTGATGTAAACACCCGAACGTAACTAACCATATGATTCTGAGTTGTTTGATACATATTTTGTCACTCTGTTCTTCAAGTTAAATAAGTTGATATCTGAGCGCATACAGTGCATTGGCATTAAAAGAAGAATACATTTCTACTTTACTCAAAAGTACTGACTGCAAACCTGATGGAAACATTTTTACATAACTCCCCAGTTCATTTTGAGTTGTTTGAGACCTGTTATATTACTTACCTCTTCAACATAAAAAAGTTGATTTCTAGGTTCTTACAGTGCTTTGGCATTAAAAGAAGAATACATTTCAATTCTACTCAAAGGTACTGACTGCAAACCTCATGGAATCATCTGAAGTTAACTCCCCATATGATTCTGAGTTGGTTGAGACCTGTTTTATCACTGAGCTCTTCAAGATAAAAAAGCTGTACTCTTATAACATACAGTGCACGATTTTGAGTTGTTTGAGACTTGTTATATCACTTAGCTCTTCAAGATATAAAAGATGATTTCTCAGTTCGTACAGTGCTTTCACATTAAAAGAAGAACACATTTCAATTTTCCTCAAAACTACTGACTGCAAAGCTGATGGAAATATTTTAACATAACTCCCCATTTGATTCTGAGTTGTTTGAGACCTGTTACATCACTCAGCTATTCAAGATAAAAAAAGTTGATTTCTCAGTGCATACAGTGTTTTGACATTAAAAGAAGTACACATTTCAATTTTCCTCAAAAGTACGTACTGCAAACCTCATGGAAACATCTGAACTTAACCCCCCATATGATTCTGAGTTGTTTGATACGTCTTTTATCACTCAGCTCTTCAAGATAAAAAGGTTGATATCTGAGTGCATACAGTGCTTTGCTATTAAAATAAGAATACATTTCTGTTTTACTCAAAAGTACAGACTGCAAACCTGATGGAAACATTTTAACATAACTCCCCACATAATTCTGAGTTGTTTGAGACCTGTTTCGTCACTGAACCCTTCAAGATAAAAAAGTTGTTTTCTCAGTGTATACACTGCTTTCACGTTAAAAGAAGTACAACTTTCAATTTTCCTCAAAAGTATTGATGGCAAACCTCATCGAAACATCTGAAGTTAACTCCCCATATGATTCTGAGTTGGTTGAGATCTGCTCTATCACTGAGCTTTTCAAGAGAAAAAAGTTGATATCTCAGGGCATACAGTGCCTTGGTATTAAAAGAAGCAAACATTTCAATTTGACTCAAAAGTACTGAATGCAAACCTGATGAAAGATCTTAACATAACTCCCCATATGTTTCTGAGTTGTTTGATAGGTGTTTTATCACTGATCTCTTCAGGATAAAAAAGTTGATATCTGAGTGCAAACAGTGCATTAGCATTAAACGAAGAATACATTTCTACTTTACTCAAAAGTACTGACTGCAAACCTGATGGAAACATTTCAACATAATTCCCCAAATGATTCTGAGTTGTTTGAGACCTGCTATAGCACTTAGCACTTCAAGATAAAAAAGTTCATTTCTAAGTGCTTACAGTGCTTTGGCATTAAAAGAAGTATACATTTCAATTTTCCTCAAAAGTACTGACTGCAAACCTCATGGAAACATCTGAACTTAACTCCCCATATAATTCTGAGTTGTTTGATACGTGCTTTATCACTGAGCTCTTCAGATAAAAAGGTTGATATCTGAATGCATACAGTGCTTTGGTATTAAAATAAGAATACATTTCTATTTTACTCAAAAGTACTGACTGCAAATCTCATGGAAACATTTTAACATAACTCCCCAGATGATTCTGAGTTGGTTGAGACCTGTTATATCACTTACCTCTTGAAGATAAAAAGGATGATTTCTCAGTGCATACAGTGCTTTCACATTAAAAGAAGAACACATTTCAATTTTCCTCAAAACTACTGACTGCAAAGCTGATGGAAATATTTTAACATAACTCCCCATTTGATTCTGAGTTGTTTGAGACCTGTTACATCACTCAGCTATTCAAGATAAAAAAAGTTGATTTCTCAGTGCATACAGTGTTTTGACATTAAAAGAAGTACACATTTCAATTTTCCTCAAAAGTACGTACTGCAAACCTCATGGAAACATCTGAACTTAACCCCCCATATGATTCTGAGTTGTTTGATACGTCTTTTATCACTCAGCTCTTCAAGATAAAAAGGTTGATATCTGAGTGCATACAGTGCTTTGCTATTAAAATAAGAATACATTTCTGTTTTACTCAAAAGTACAGACTGCAAACCTGATGGAAACATTTTAACATAACTCCCCACATAATTCTGAGTTGTTTGAGACCTGTTTCGTCACTGAACCCTTCAAGATAAAAAAGTTGTTTTCTCAGTGTATACACTGCTTTCACGTTAAAAGAAGTACAACTTTCAATTTTCCTCAAAAGTATTGATGGCAAACCTCATCGAAACATCTGAAGTTAACTCCCCATATGATTCTGAGTTGGTTGAGATCTGCTCTATCACTGAGCTTTTCAAGAGAAAAAAGTTGATATCTCAGGGCATACAGTGCCTTGGTATTAAAAGAAGCAAACATTTCAATTTGACTCAAAAGTACTGAATGCAAACCTGATGAAAGATCTTAACATAACTCCCCATATGTTTCTGAGTTGTTTGATAGGTGTTTTATCACTGATCTCTTCAGGATAAAAAAGTTGATATCTGAGTGCAAACAGTGCATTAGCATTAAACGAAGAATACATTTCTACTTTACTCAAAAGTACTGACTGCAAACCTGATGGAAACATTTCAACATATTTCCCCAAATGATTCTGAGTTGTTTGAGACCTGCTATAGCACTTAGCACTTCAAGATAAAAAAGTTCATTTCTAAGTGCTTACAGTGCTTTGGCATTAAAAGAAGTATACATTTCAATTTTCCTCAAAAGTACTGACTGCAAACCTCATGGAAACATCTGAACTTAACTCCCCATATAATTCTGAGTTGTTTGATACGTGCTTTATCACTGAGCTCTTCAGATAAAAAGGTTGATATCTGAATGCATACAGTGCTTTGGTATTAAAATAAGAATACATTTCTATTTTACTCAAAAGTACTGACTGCAAATCTCATGGAAACATTTTAACATAACTCCCCAGATGATTCTGAGTTGGTTGAGACCTGTTATATCACTTACCTCTTGAAGATAAAAAGGATGATTTCTCAGTGCATACAGTGCTTTCACATTAAAAGAAGAACACATTTCAATTTTCCTCAAAACTACTGACTGCAAAGCTGATGGAAATATTTTAACATAACTCCCCATTTGATTCTGAGTTGTTTGAGACCTGTTACATCACTCAGCTATTCAAGATAAAAAAAGTTGATTTCTCAGTGCATACAGTGTTTTGACATTAAAAGAAGTACACATTTCAATTTTCCTCAAAAGTACGTACTGCAAACCTCATGGAAACATCTGAACTTAACCCCCCATATGATTCTGAGTTGTTTGATACGTCTTTTATCACTCAGCTCTTCAAGATAAAAAGGTTGATATCTGAGTGCATACAGTGCTTTGCTATTAAAATAAGAATACATTTCTGTTTTACTCAAAAGTACAGACTGCAAACCTGATGGAAACATTTTAACATAACTCCCCACATAATTCTGAGTTGTTTGAGAAGACCTGTTTCGTCACTGAACCCTTCAAGATAAAAAAGTTGTTTTCTCAGTGTATACACTGCTTTCACGTTAAAAGAAGTACAACTTTCAATTTTCCTCAAAAGTATTGATGGCAAACCTCATCGAAACATCTGAAGTTAACTCCCCATATGATTCTGAGTTGGTTGAGATCTGCTCTATCACTGAGCTTTTCAAGAGAAAAAAGTTGATATCTCAGGGCATACAGTGCCTTGGTATTAAAAGAAGCAAACATTTCAATTTGACTCAAAAGTACTGAATGCAAACCTGATGAAAGATCTTAACATAACTCCCCATATGTTTCTGAGTTGTTTGATAGGTGTTTTATCACTGATCTCTTCAGGATAAAAAAGTTGATATCTGAGTGCAAACAGTGCATTAGCATTAAACGAAGAATACATTTCTACTTTACTCAAAAGTACTGACTGCAAACCTGATGGAAACATTTCAACATAATTCCCCAAATGATTCTGAGTTGTTTGAGACCTGCTATAGCACTTAGCACTTCAAGATAAAAAAGTTCATTTCTAAGTGCTTACAGTGCTTTGGCATTAAAAGAAGTATACATTTCAATTTTCCTCAAAAGTACTGACTGCAAACCTCATGGAAACATCTGAACTTAACTCCCCATATAATTCTGAGTTGTTTGATACGTGCTTTATCACTGAGCTCTTCAGATAAAAAGGTTGATATCTGAATGCATACAGTGCTTTGGTATTAAAATAAGAATACATTTCTATTTTACTCAAAAGTACTGACTGCAAATCTCATGGAAACATTTTAACATAACTCCCCAGATGATTCTGAGTTGGTTGAGACCTGTTATATCACTTACCTCTTGAAGATAAAAAGGATGATTTCTCAGTGCATACAGTGCTTTCACATTAAAAGAAGTACACATTTCAATTTTCCTCAAAATTACTGACTGCAAAGCTGATGGAAATATTTTAACATAACTCCCCACATGATTCTGAGTTTTTTGAGACCTGTTTGATCACTGAGCCCTTCAAGATGAAAAAGTTGTTTTCTCAGAGCAGACAGTGCTTTGACATGAAAAGAAGTATACATATTAATTTTACATACAAGTACAGACTGCAAACCTGATGGAAACATTTTAACATAACTCCCCACATGATTCTGAGTTGTTTTAGACTTGTTATATCACTGAGCTCTTCAAGATAAAAAAGTTGATTTCTCAGTGCTACAGTGCTTTGGCATTAACAGAATACATTTCACATTTACTCAAAAGTACTGACTGTAAACCTGATGGAAACATTTTAACATAACTACCCACATGATTCTGAGTTGTTTGAGAGCTGTTTCGTCACTGAGTCCTTCAAGATAAAAAAGTTGTTTTCTCAGTGCATACAGTGCTTTCACGTTAAAAGAAGTACACATTACAATTTTCCTCAAAAGTGCTGATGGCAAACCTCATCAAAACATCTGAAGTTAACTCCCCATATGATTCTGAGTTGGTTGAGATCTGCTCTATCATTGATCTCTTCAAGATAAAAAAGTTGTATTCTCAGTGCATACAGTGCCTAGTCATTAAAAGCAGTATACATTTCAATTTTACTCAAAGATACTGACTGCAAAGCTGATGGAAAAATCTGAACATTAATACCCTTATGATTCTGAGGTGTTTGAGACCTGATATATCTCTGAGCACTTCAAGATAAAAAAATTGATTTTTCAGTGGATACAGTGCATTGGCATTAAAAGAAGAATACCTTTCAATTTTACTCAGAAGTACTGACTGCAAAGTTGATGGAAACATTTAACATAACTCCCCACATAATTCTGAGTTGTTTGATAAGTGTTTTATCACTGAGCTCTTCAAAATAAAATGTTGATATCTGAGTGCATACAGTGCTCTGGCATTAAAGGAAGAATATATTTTTATTTTACTGAAAAGTGCTGACTGTAAACCTGATGGAAAAACCTTAACATAACTAACCATAAGATTCTGAGGTGTTTAAGACCTGCTTGATCACTGAACTCTTGGAGATAAAAAAGTTGATATCTGAGTGCATACAGTGCATTGGCATTAAAGAAAAATACATTTCTACTTTACTCAAAAGTACTGACTGCTAACCTGATGAAAACATTTTAACATAATTCCCCAAATGATTCTGAATTGTTTGAGACCTGTTATAGCACTTAGCACTTCAAGATAAAAAAGTTCATTTCTAAGTGCTTACAGTGCTTTGGCATTAAAAGAAGTATACATTTCAATTTTACTCAAAACTACTGAATGCAATCCTGATGGAAACATCTTCAGATAACTATCCACATTATTCTGAGGTGTTTGAGACCTGTTATATCACTGAGCTCTTCAAGATAAAAAAGTTGATTTCTCAGTGTGTACAGTGTTTGGCATTAAAAGAAGAATACATTTCAATTTTACTCAAAAGTACTGACTGCAAACCAGATGGAAACACTTTAACATGACACCCCACCTGATTCTGAATTGTTTGAGACCTGTTATATCACTTATCTCTTCAAGATAAAAAAGATGATTTCTCAGTGCATACAGTACTTTCACATTAAAAGAAGTACACATTTCAATTTTCCTCAAAACTACTGACTGCAAAGCTGATGGAAATATTTTAACATAACCCCCCACAAAATTCTGAGTTGTTTGAGATCCGTTGGATCACTGAACCCTTCAAGATAAAAAAAGACGTTTTCTCAGTGCATACAGTGCTTTGACATTAAAAGAAGTACACATTTCAATTTTCCTCAAAAATACTGCCGGCAAACCTCATCGAGACATCTGAAGTTAACTCCCCATATGATTCTGAGTTGGTTGAGACCTGTTCTATCACTGAGCTCTTCAAGATAAAAAAGTTGATTTCTCAGTGCATACGGTGCTTTGGCATTAAAAGAAGTATGCATTTCAATTTTACGCAATGATACTGAACGCAAACCTTATGGAAACATCTTAACATAACTCCCCACATGATTTTGAGTTGTCTGAGACCTGTTACTTCACTCCACTCTTCAAGATAAAAAAGTTGATTTCTAAGTCCCTACAGAGCATTGGCATTGAAAGAAGTATACATTTCAATTTTAGTCAAAACTATTGATTGCAAACCTGATGGAAACATCTTAACATAACTCCCCATATGATTCTGAGTTGTTTGAGACCTGTTATATAATTTAGGTATTCAAGATAAAAAAATTGATTTCTCAGTGCATGCAGTGTTTTGGCATTGAAAGAAGTATGTATTTCAGTTGTTCTCTATAGATCTGAACGCAAACCTTATGGTAACATCTTAACATAACGCCCCACATGATTCTGAGTTGTTTCAGACTTGTTACATTTCTGAGCTGTTCAAGATAAAAAAGTTGATTTCTCAGTGCATGCAGTGCATTGGCATTGAAAGAAGTATACATTTCAATTTGACTCAATGGTACTGAATGCAAATCTTATGGAAACATCTTAAAATAACTCCCCACATGATTTCGAGTTGTCTGAGAGCTGTTATATCACTTAATTATTCAAGATAGAAAAGTTGCTCTCTCAGTGCATGCAGTGCATTGGCATTGAAAGAAGAATACATTTCAATTTTACTCAATGGTACCGAATGCAAACCTTATGGAAACATCTTAACATAACTCCCCACTGATTCTCAGTTGTCTGAGAGCTGTTATATCACTTAGTTCTTCAAGATAAAAAAGTTGATTTCTCAGTGTGTTCAGTGTTTGGCATTAAAAGGAGAATACATTTCAATTTTACTCAAAAGTACTGACTGCAAACCAGATGGAAACACTTTAACATGACACCCCACCTGATTCTGAATTGTTTGAGACCTGTTATATCACTTTCTCTTCAAGATAAAAAAGATGATTTCTCAGTGCATACAGTACTTTCACATTAAAAGAAGTACACATTTCAATTTTCCTCAAAACTACTGACTGCAAAGCTGATGGAAATATTTTAACATAACTCCCCACATAATTCTGAGTTGTTTGAGATCCGTTGGATCACTGAACCCTTCAAGATAAAAAAAGATGTTTTCTCAGTGCATACAGTGCTTTGACATTAAAAGAAGTACACATTTCAATTTTCCTCAAAAATACTGCCGGCAAACCTCATCGAGACATCTGAAGTTAACTCCCCATATGATTCTGAGTTGGTTGAGACCTGTTCTATCACTGAGCTCTTCAAGATAAAAAAGTTGATTTCTCAGTGCATACGGTGCTTTGGCATTAAAAGAAGTATGCATTTCAATTTTACGCAATGATACTGAACGCAAACCTTATGGAAACATCTTAACATAACTCCCCACATGATTTTGAGTTGTCTGAGACCTGTTACTTCACTCCACTCTTCAAGATAAAAAAGTTGATTTCTAAGTCCCTACAGAGCATTGGCATTGAAAGAAGTATACATTTCAATTTTAGTCAAAACTATTGATTGCAAACCTGATGGAAACATCTTAACATAACTCCCCATATGATTCTGAGTTGTTTGAGACCTGTTATATCACTCAGCTATTCAAGATAAAAAAATTGATTTCTCAGTGCACACAGAGCATTGGCATTGAAAGAAGTATATATTTCAATTTTACTCTAAAGTACTGAATTCAAAACTTATGGAAACATCTTAACATAACTCCCCACATGATTCTGAGTTGTCTGAGAGCTGTTATATAATTTAGGTATTCAAGATGAAAAAGTTGATTTCTCAGTGCATGCAGTGTTTTGGCATTGAAAGAAGTATGTATTTCAGTTGTTCTCTATAGAACTGAACGCAAACCTTATGGTAACATCTTAACATAACGCCCCACATGATTCTGAGTTGTTTCAGACTTGTTACATTTCTGAGCTGTTCAAGATAAAAAAGTTGATTTCTCAGTGCATGCAGTGCATTGGCATTGAAAGAAGTATACATTTCAATTTGACTCAATGGTACTGAATGCAAATCTTATGGAAACATCTTAAAATAACTCCCCACATGATTCCGAGTTGTCTGAGAGCTGTTATATCACTTAATTATTCAAGATAGAAAAGTTGCTCTCTCAGTGCATACAGTGCATTGGCATTGAAAGAAGAATACATTTCAATTTTACTCAATGGTACCGAATGCAAACCTTATGGAAACATCTTAACATAACTCCCCACTGATTCTCAGTTGTCTGAGAGTATTATATCACTTAGCTCTTCAAGATAAAAAAGTTGATTTCTCAGTGTGTTCAGTGTTTGGCATTAAAAGGAGAATACATTTCAATTTTACTCAAAAGTACTGACTGCAAACCAGATGGAAACACTTTAACATGACACCCCACCTGATTCTGAATTGTTTGAGACCTGTTATATCACTTATCTCTTCAAGATAAAAAAGATGATTTCTCAGTGCATACAGTACTTTCACATTAAAAGAAGTACACATTTCAATTTTCCTCAAAACTACTGACTGCAAAGCTGATGGAAATATTTTAACATAACCCCCCACATAATTCTGAGTTGTTTGAGATCTGTTGGATCACTGATCCCTTTAAGATAAAAAAAGTTGTTTTCTCAGTGCAGACAGTGCTTTGACATGAAAAGAAGTATACATTTCAATTTTACTCAAAAGTACGGACTGCCATCCTGATGGAAACATTTTAACATGACACTCGACATGATTCTGAGTTGTTTGAGACCTATTTTATCACTGATCTCTTCAAGATAAAAAAAGTTGTTTTCTAAGTGCATACCACTGCTTTGACATTAAAAGAAGCACACATTTCAATTTTCCTCAAAAGTACTGACGGCAAACCTCATCGAAACATCTGAAGTTAACTCCCGATATGATTCTGAGTTGGTTGAGACCTGTACTATCACTGAGCTCTTACGATAAAAAAGTAGTATTCTGAGTGCATACACTACATTGACATTAAATGCAGTATACATTTCAATTTTACTCAAAAGTACTGTCTGCAAACCAGATGCAAACATTTTAACAAGACACCCCACATGATTCTGAGGTGGTTGAAACCAGCTATATCACTGAGCTCTTCAAGATAAAAAAGTTGATATCTCAGTGCATACAATGCCTTGGCATTAAAAGCAGTATACATTTCATTTTATTTCTCAATGTGTACAGTTCTTTGGCATTAAAAGAAGAATTCATTTCAATTTTACTCAAAAGTACTGTCTGCAAACCAGATGCAAACATTTTAACAAGACACCCCACATGATTCTGAGTTGTTTGAGACCTGTTATATCACTTAGCTCTTCAAGATAAAAAAGATGATTTCTCAGTTCATACAGTGCTTTCACATTAAAAGAAGAACACATTTCAATTTTCCTCCAAACTACTGACTGCAAAACCGATGGAAATATTTTAACATAACTCCCCAAATGATTCGGAGTTGTTTGATACCTGTTACATCACTCAGCTATTCAAGATAAAAAAGTTGATTTCTCAGTGCACACAGTGGATTGGCATTGAAAGAAGTATACATTTCAATTTTCCTCAAATGTACTGAATGCAAACCTTATGGAAACATATTAATATAACTCCCTACATGATTCTGAGTTGTCCGAGAGCTGTTATATCACTCAGATATTCAAGATAAAAAAGTTGTCTTCTCTGTGACATACAGTGCTTTGGCATTAAAAGAACTATACGTTTCAATTTGACTCAAAAGTACTGACTGCAAACCTGATGGAAACATCTGAAGTTAACTAACCATATGATGCAGAGGTGTTTGAGACCTGTTATATGACTGAGCTCTTTAAGATAAAAATTTGATTTCTCAGTGCATACATTGCTCTGGCATTGAAAGAAGTATACATTTCAATTTTACTCAAAGGTACTGAATGTAAACCTTATGGAAACATCTCAGTATAACTTCCAACATGATTCTGAGATGTTTGACACCTGTTATATCACTTAGTTATTCAAGATAAGAAAGTTGATTTCTCAGGGCATACAGTACAATGGCATTGAAAGAAGTATACATTTCAATTTTACTCAAAAGTACTGACAGCAAACCAGATGGAAACATCTTAACATAACTCCCCACATGATTCTGAGATGTTTGAGACCTGTTATATCACTCAGATATTCAAGATAAAATAGTTGATTTCTCAGTGCATGCAGTGCATTGGCATTGAAAGAAGTAAACATTTCAATTTTACTCAAAGGTACTGACTGCAAACCTGATGGAATGTCTTAACATAACTCCCCACTTCTTTCTGAGATGTTTGACACCCGTTATATCACTTAGCTATTCAAGATAAAAAAGTTCATTTCTCAGTGGATATGGTGCTTTGGCATTAAAAGAAGTATGCATTTCAATTTTACTCAAAAGTACTGAATGCAATCCTGATGGAAACATCTTAACATAACTCCCCATATGATTCTGAGTTGCTTGAGACCTGTTACATCACTCCGCTCTTCAAGATAAAAATGTTGATTTCTAAGTCCCTACAAAGCATTGGCATTGAAAGAAGTATACATTTCAATTTTAGTCAAAACTATTCATTGCAAACCTGATGGAAACATCTTAACATAACTCTCCATACGATTCTGAGTTGTTTGAGACCTGTTACATCACTTAGCTCTTCAAGATAAAAAAGTTGATTTCTCAGTGCATGCAGGGCATTGGCATTGAAAGAAGTATACACCTCAATTTTACTCAAAGTTACTGACTGCAAACCTTATGGAAACATCTTAACATAGCTCCTAACATGATCCTGAGATGTTTGACGCCTGTTATATCACTCAGCTATTCAAGACAAAAAAGTTGATTTCTCAGTGCATGCAGTGCTTTGGCACTAAAAGTATATATTTAAATTTTACTCCAAAGTACTGAATGTAAACCTTATGGAAACATCTTAATATACAACCCACATGATTCTGAGATGTTTCACACCTGTTATATCACTGAGCTATTCAAGATAAAAAAGTTGATATCTCAGTGAATACAGAGCTTTGCATAAAAAGGTATATGTATTTCAATTTTACTCAATAGTACTGACTGCAAACCTAATGCAAACATCTTAACATAACTCCCCATATGATCCTGAGATTTTTGACACCTGTTATATCACTCAGCTATTCGAGACAAAAAAGTTGATTTCACAGTGCATGCAATGCTTTGGCACTAAAAGTATATATTTCAATGTTACTGTAAAGTACTGAATGCAAACCTCATGGAAACATCTTAATATAACTCCCCACGTGATTATGAGATGTATGACACCTGTTATATCACTCAGCTATTCAAGATAAAAAAGATGATTTCTCAGGGCATACAGTGTATTGGCATTGAAAGAAGTAAACATTTCAATTTTACTCAAAGGTACTGACTGCAAACCTGATGGAACATCTGAACATAACTACCCACTTCTTTGTGAGATGTTTGACACCCGTTATATCACTTAGCTATTCAAGATAAAAAAGTTCATTTCTCAGTGGATATTGTTACGTACCCCGTAACTGGGTTGCCAAACCAGCAGAAATGGATCACTCAGTTGGAGTCTGGAGTACTAGAACTAAGAAAGTTTTATTAAAGAAACGAGCAACACAGTAATCGAAAGGATAATAAATGCAACAGTTCAGCGATGATAAACACACATGTGCACAGAATGAAGATAACAGCATCAATCAAGCTCTATCGTTGTCTAGGGGAAAATGACCAAATTTCAAAATGACTCAAAATTCAGTCTAGTTCAGTTCGCAGTAATCGTTGCCATGGCGATGGACAACGTGGGGGAAGAGAGAGATAGAACAGGAACAACTGATCATTCAGAACGCTGCTTCACTCACAGACCGGCGAGATTGCTCACAAGCAACTTTTGGGCGGGTACTTGGTGATGTCACCTGAGGTCACCGACTGTGACCTCTCCTCCAGATGTGGTCGATCCTCTGCAGTGAACCAGGCAAGGGCGGACACACACCGGGTTCCCGCTGATCGTACCTTTCCACCCTGGTCGTTGTCTGGTACTTCTCACCCACTCGTGAGAGGCGCACCACTTCCAGGGTCTCGTTACCTCGGGTGGCGTGTGTGTCGCCTTAGCGAACTGGTCCCTTTTTATCCCCCTGCTGGGGTATCGCCTGTCCATCACTTCAAACAGTTCAAGGTTCAAAGGGGAGAGCCGCTCCAGACAGCTCTCTCTCTCCCACGTCCCTTCATTACACATCTCCAGACGCTGCTCCATTGTTCCTTATCTCTCCTTCCCCTGAGGGCAGGTGGCAGACCAATTGCTGATGCCACTGATGCTAGCCCAGGCCAGCAAACATCTTAATTTTATGTGTATTCTCGTAACAATATGGTGCTTTGGCATTAAAAGCAGTATGTATTTCAAATTTACTCAAAAGTACTGATTACAAACCTGATGGAAACATCTTAACGTATTCCCCACATGATCCTGAGATTTTTGACTCCTGTTATATCACTCAGCTATTCAAGACAAAAAAGTTGATTTCTCTGTACATGCAGTGCTTTGGCACTAAAAGTATATAATTCAATTTTACTCTAAAGTACTGAATGGAAACCTTATGGAAAGATCTTAACATAATTCCCCACATGATCCTGAGATGTTTGACACCTGTGATATCACTTAGGTATTCAAGATAAAGAAGCTGATTTCTCAGTGAATACAGTGCTTTGCATAAAAAGATATATGTATTTCAATTTTACTCAATAGTACTGACTGCAAACCTAATGGAAACATCTTAACATAACTCCCAACATGATCCAGAATTGTTTGACATCTGTTATATCACTTCGGTATTCAAGAGAAAGAAGTTGATTCGCAGTGCATACAGTGCTTTGGCATTAAATGTATATATTCAATTTCGCTCCAAACTACTGAATGCAAACCTTATGGAACCATCTTAATATGAATCCCCACATGATTCTGAGGTGTTTGACATATGTTAAATCACTCAGCTATTCAAGATAAAAAAGGTGATTCTCAGGGCATACAGTGCTTCGGTATTAAGAGAAGTATACATTTCAATTTTACTCAAAACTACTGACCGCAAACCTAATGGAAACATATTAACATAATTCCCTCAGCTATTCAAGATAAAAAAAAGTTGATTTCTCAGTGCATACAGTGCTTTGGTATTAGGAGTAGTAGGTATTTCAATTTTATTCAATAATACTAAATGCAAAACTGATGGAAACACGTTTACATCACTCCACATTTGATTCTGACCTGTTTAAGACCTGCTACATCACTCAGCTCTTCAAGATAAAAAAGTTGATATCTCAGTGCACGCAGTGCTTTGGCACTAAAAGTATATATTTCAATTTTACTCTAAAGTACTGAATGTAAACTATATGGAAACATCTTAATATAACTCCCCACATGATTCTGAGATGTTTGACACCTATTATATTACTTAGGTATTCAAGATAAAAAAGTTGATTTCTCATTGCATACAGTGCTTTGGTATTAAGAGAAATGTGTATTTCAATTTTATTCAATAGTACTGAATGCAAAACTGATGGAAACATTTTAACATGACTTCCCATATGATTCCGAGCTGTTTAAGACCTGTTACATCACCCAGCTCTTCAAGATAAAACAGTTGATATCTCAGTGCACGCAGTGCTTTGGCACTAAAAGTATATATTTCAATTTTACTCTAAAGTACTGAATGTAAACTATATGGAAACATCTTAATATAACTCCCCACATGATTCTGAGATGTTTGACACCTATTATATTACTTAGGTATTCAAGATAAAAAAGTTGATTTCTCATTGCATACAGTGCTTTGGTATTAAGAGAAATGTGTATTTCAATTTTATTCAATAGTACTGAATGCAAAACTGATGGAAACATTTTAACATGACTTCCCATATGATTCTGAGCTGTTTAAGACCTGTTACATCACTCAGCTCTTCAAGATAAAATAGTTGATATCTCAGTGCACGCAGTGCTTTGGCACTAAAAGTATATATTTCGTTTTTACTCTAAAGTACTGAATGTAAACTTTACGGAAACATCTTAATATAACTCCCCACATGATTCTTATATGTTTGACACCTGTTATATCCCTCAGTTATTCAAGATAAAAAAGTTGATTTCTCAGTGCATACAGTACATTGGCTTTGAAAGAAGTATACATTTCAATTTTACTCAAATGTACTGACTGCAAACTTTATGGAAACATCTTAATATAACTCCGCACCTGATCCTGAGATGTTTGACACATGTTATATCACTGAGCTATTCAAGACAAAAAAGTAGAATTCTCAGTACATGCAGTGCTTTGGCACTAATGTATATAATTCAATTTTACTCTAAAGTGCTGAATGGAAACCTTATGGAAAGATCTTAACATAACTCCCCACATGATTCTGAGATGTATGACAACTGTCATTTCACTAAGCTATTCAAGATAAAAAAGTTGATTTCTTAGTGCACAGAGTGCTTTGGGTTGAGAGATGTATTTCAATTTACTCACTAGTACTGAATGCATAAATGAAGGAAACGTGTTAACATCACTCCCCACATGATCCTGAGATGTTTGACACCTAATATATCACTTAGGTATTCAAGATAAAAAATGTTGATTTCTCAGTGCATACAGTGCTTTGACATTAAAAGGTATCTGTATTTCAATTTTACTCAAAGGTACTGACTGCAAACCTTATGGAAACATCTTAACATTACTCCCCACATGATCCTGAGATGTTTGCCACCTGTTATATCACTCAGCTATTCAAGACAAAAAAGTTGATTTCACAGTGCGTGCAATACTTAGGCGCTAGAAGTATATATATCAATGTTAATGTAAAGTACTGAATGCAAATCTAATGGAAACATGGTAACATAGCTGCCCACATGATCCTGAGATGTTTGACACCTGTTAAAACACTCAGCTATTCAAGATAAAAAAGTTGATTTCTCAGTGCATACAGTGCATTGGCATTGAAAGGAGTATACATTTCAATTTCACTCAAAGGTACTGACTGCAAACCTGATGGAAGCATCTTAACATAGCTCCCCACATGAACCTGTGATGTTTGCCACCTGTTATATCACTCAGCTATTCAAGACAAAAAAGTTGATTTCAGAGTGCGTGCAATACTTAGGCACTAGAAGTATATATTTCAATGTTACTGTAAAGTACTGAATGCAAATCTAATAGAAACATGGTAACATAGTTGCCCACATGATCCTGAGATGTTTGACACCTGTTAAAACACTCAGCTATTCAAGATAAAAAAGTTGATTTCTCAGTGCATACAGTGCATTGGCATTGAAAGGAGTATACATTTCAATTTCACTCAAAGGTACTGACTGCAAACCTGATGGAAGCATCTTAACATAGCTCCCCACATGAACCTGAGATGTTTGCCACCTGTTATATCACTCAGCTATTCAAGACAAAAAAGTTGATTTCAGAGTGCGTGCAATACTTAGGCACTAGAAGTATATATTTCAATGTTATTGTAAAGTACTGAATGCAAACCTAATGGAAACATCGTAACATAACTGCCCACATGATCCTGAGATGTTTGACACCTGTTAAAACACTCAGCTATTCAAGATAAAAAAGTTGATTTCTCAGTGCATACAGTGCATTGGCATTGAATTAAGTATACATTTCAATTTTGCTCAAATGTACTGACTGCAAATCTTATGAAAACATCTTAATATAACTCCGCACCTGATCCTGAGATGTTTGACACATGTTATATCACTGAGCTATTCAAGACAAAAAAGTAGAATTCTCAGTACATGCAGTGCTTTGGCACTAATGTATATAATTCAATTTTACTCTAAAGTGCTGAATGGAAACCTTATGGAAAGATCTTAACATAACTCCCCACATGATTCTGAGATGTATGACAACTGTCATTTCACTAAGCTATTCAAGATAAAAAAGTTGATTTCTTAGTGCACAGAGTGCTTTGGGTTGAGAGATGTATTTCAATTTACTCACTAGTACTGAATGCATAAATGAAGGAAACGTGTTAACATCACTCCCCACATGATCCTGAGATGTTTGACACCTAATATATCACTTAGGTATTCAAGATAAAAAATTTTGATTTCTCAGTGCATACAGTGCTTTGACATTAAAAGGTATCTGTATTTCAATTTTACTCAAAGGTACTGACTGCAAACCTTATGGAAACATCTTAACATTACTCCCCACATGATCCTGAGATGTTTGACAACTATTATATCACTTAGGTATTCAAGATAAAAAATGTTGATTTATCAGTGCATACAGTGCTTTGGTTTAGGAGAAGTATGTATTTCAATTTTACTCAATAGTACTGAACGGAAAACTGATGGAAATATTTTAACAAGACTCCCCATATGATTATGAGCTGTTTAAGACCTGTTAAAACACTCAGGTATTCAAGATAAAAAAGTTGATTTCTCAGTGCATACAGTGCATTGGCATTGAAAGGAGTATACATTTCAATTTCACTCAAAGGTACTGACTGCAAACCTGATGGAAGCATCTTAACATAGCTCCCCACATGAACCTGAGATGTTTGCCACCTGTTATATCACTCAGCTATTCAAGACAAAAAAGTTGATTTCACAGTGCGTGCAATACTTAGGCACTAGAAGTATATATTTCAATGTTATTGTAAAGTACTGAATGCAAACCTAATGGAAACATCGTAACATAACTGCCCACATGATCCTGAGATGTTTGACACCTGTTAAAACACTCAGCTATTCAAGATAAAAAAGTTGATTTCTCAGTGCATACAGTGCATTGGCATTGAAATAAGTATACATTTCAATTTTGCTCAAATGTACTGACTGCAAATCTTATGAAAACATCTTAATATAACTCCGCACCTGATCCTGAGATGTTTGACACATGTTATATCACTGAGCTATTCAAGACAAAAAAGTAGAATTCTCAGTACATGCAGTGCTTTGGCACTAATGTATATAATTCAATTTTACTCTAAAGTGCTGAATGGAAACCTTATGGAAAGATCTTAACATAACTCCCCACATGATTCTGAGATGTATGACAACTGTCATTTCACTAAGCTATTCAAGATAAAAAAGTTGATTTCTTAGTGCACAGAGTGCTTTGGGTTGAGAGATGTATTTCAATTTACTCACTAGTACTGAATGCATAAATGAAGGAAACGTGTTAACATCACTCCCCACATGATCCTGAGATGTTTGACACCTAATATATCACTTAGGTATTCAAGATAAAAAATGTTGATTTCTCAGTGCATACAGTGCTTTGACATTAAAAGGTACCTGTATTTCAATTTTACTCAAAGGTACTGACTGCAAACCTTATGGAAACATCTTAACATTACTCCCCACATGATCCTGAGATGTTTGACAACTATTATATCACTTAGGTATTCAAGATAAAAAATGTTGATTTATCAGTGCATACAGCGCTTTGGTTTAGGAGAAGTATGTATTTCAATTTTACTCAATAGTACTGAACGGAAAACTGATGGAAACATTTTAACAAGACTCCCCATATTATTATGAGCTGTTTAAGACCTGTTAAAACACTCAGGTATTCAAGATAAAAAAGTTGATTTCTCAGTGCATACAGTGCATTGGCATTGAAAGGAGTATACATTTCAATTTCACTCAAAGGTACTGACTGCAAACCTGATGGAAGCATCTTTCAATGTTACTGTAAAGTACTGAATGCAAATCTAATAGAAACATGGTAACATAACTGCCCACATGATCCTGAGATGTTTGAAACCTGTTAAAACACTCAGCTATTCAAGATAAAAAAGTTGATTTCTCAGTGCATACAGTGCATTGGCATTGAAAGGAGTATATATTTCAATTTCACTCAAAGGTACTGACTGCAAACCTGATGGAAGCATCTTTCAATGTTACTGTAAAGTACTGAATGCAAATCTAATAGAAACATGGTAACATAGCTGCCCACATGATCCTGAGATGTTTGACACCTGTTAAAACACTCAGCTATTCAAGATAAAAAAGTTGATTTCTCAGTGCATACAGTGCATTGGCATTGAAAGGAGTATACATTTCAATTTCACTCAAAGGTACCGACTGCAAACCTGATGGAAGCATCTTAACATAGCTCCCCACATGAACTTGAGATTTTTGCCACCTGTTATATCACTCAGCTATTCAAGACAAAAAAGTTGATTTCACAGTGCGTGCAATACTTAGGCACTAGAAGTATATATTTCAATGTTACTGTAAAGTACTGAATGCAAACCTAATGGAAACATCGTAACATAACTGCCCACATGATCCTGAGATGGTTGACACTGGTTATATCACTCAGCTATTCAAGACAAAAAAGTTGATTTCTCAGTGCGTGCAATACTTAGGCACTAGAACTATATATTTCAATGTTACTGTAAAGTACTGAATGCAAACCTCATGGAAACATCGTAACATTATTCCCCACATGATCCTGAGATGTTTGACACCTGTTATATCACTCAGCTATTCAACATAAAAAAGTTGATATCTCAGTGAATACAGAGCTTTGCATAAAAAGGTATATGTATTTCAATTTTACTCAATCGTACTGACTGCAAACCTTAATGCAAACATCTTAACATAACTCCCCACATGATCCTGAAATTTTTGACACCTGTTATATCACTCAGCTATTCAAGACAAAAAAGTTGATTTCACAGTGCATGCAATGCTTTGGCACTAAAAGCATATATTTCAATGTTACTGTAAAGTACTGAATGCAAACCTCATGGAAACATCTTAATATTACTCCCCACGTGATTATGAGATGTATGACACCTGTTATATCACTCATTTTAACATGACTTCCCATATGATTCTGAGCTGTTTAAGACCTGTTACATCACTCAGCTCTTCAAGATAAAATAGTTGATATCTCAGTGCACGCAGTGCTTTGGCACTAAAAGTATATATTTTTTTTTACTCTAAAGTACTGAATGTAAACTTTACGGAAACATCTTAATATAACTCCCCACATGATTCTGATATGTTTGACACCTGTTATATCACTCAGTTATTCAAGATAAAAAAGCTGATTTCTCAGTGAATACAGTGCTTTGCATAAAAAGGTATATGTATTTCAATTTTGCTCAATAGTACTGACTACAAACCTAATGGAAACATCTTAACATAACTCCCCACATGATCCTCAGATGTTTGACACCTGTTATATCACTTCGGTATTCAAGAGAAAGAAGTTGATTTCTCAGTGCATGCAGTGCTTTGGCACTAAAAGTATATGATTCAATTTTACTCTAAAGTACTGAATGGAAACCATATGGAAAGATCTTAACATAACTCCCTACATGATGCTGAGATGTTTGACACCTGTGATATCACTTAGGTATTCAAGATAAAGAAGCTGATTTCTCAGTGAATACAGTGCTTTGCATAAAAAGATATATGTATTTCAATTTTACTCAATAGTACTGACTGCAAACCTAATGGAAACATCTTAACATAACTCCCAACATGATCCAGAATTGTTTGACACCTGTTATATCACTTCGGTATTCAAGAGAAAGAAGTTGATTCGCAGTGCATACAGTGCTTTGGCATTAAATGTATATATTCAATTTCGCTCCAAACTACTGAATGCAAACCTTATGGAACCATCTTAATATGAATCCCCACATGATTCTGAGGTGTTTGACATATGTTAAATCACTCAGCTATTCAAGATAAAAAAGGTGATTCTCAGGGCATACAGTGCTTCGGTATTAAGAGAAGTATACATTTCAATTTTACTCAAAACTACTGACCGCAAACCTAATGGAAACATATTAACATAATTCCCTCAGCTATTCAAGATAAAAAAAAGTTGATTTCTCAGTGCATACAGTGCTTTGGTATTAGGAGTAGTAGGTATTTCAATTTTATTCAATAATACTAAATGCAAAACTGATGGAAACACGTTTACATCACTCCACATTTGATTCTGAGCTGTTTAAGACCTGCTACATCACTCAGCTCTTCAAGATAAAAAAGTTGATATCTCAGTGCACGCAGTGCTTTGGCACTAAAAGTATATATTTCAATTTTACTCTAAAGTACTGAATGTAAACTATATGGAAACATCTTAATATAACTCCCCACATGATTCTGAGATGTTTGACACCTATTATATTACTTAGGTATTCAAGATAAAAAAGTTGATTTCTCATTGCATACAGTGCTTTGGTATTAAGAGAAATGTGTATTTCAATTTTATTCAATAGTACTGAATGCAAAACTGATGGAAACATTTTAACATGACTTCCCATATGATTCTGAGCTGTTTAAGACCTGTTACATCACCCAGCTCTTCAAGATAAAACAGTTGATATCTCAGTGCACGCAGTGCTTTGGCACTAAAAGTATATATTTCAATTTTACTCTAAAGTACTGAATGTAAACTATATGGAAACATCTTAATATAACTCCCCACATGATTCTGAGATGTTTGACACCTATTATATTATTTAGGTATTCAAGATAAAAAAGTTGATTTCTCATTGCATACAGTGCTTTGGTATTAAGAGAAATGTGTATTTCAATTTTATTCAATAGTACTGAATGCAAAACTGATGGAAACATTTTAACATGACTTCCCATATGATTCTGAGCTGTTTAAGACCTGTTACATCACTCAGCTCTTCAAGATAAAATAGTTGATATCTCAGTGCACGCAGTGCTTTGGCACTAAAAGTATATATTTCGTTTTTACTCTAAAGTACTGAATGTAAACTTTACGGAAACATCTTAATATAACTCCCCACATGATTCTTATATGTTTGACACCTGTTATATCCCTCAGTTATTCAAGATAAAAAAGTTGATTTCTCAGTGCATACAGTACATTGGCTTTGAAAGAAGTATACATTTCAATTTTACTCAAATGTACTGACTGCAAACTTTATGGAAACATCTTAATATAACTCCGCACCTGATCCTGAGATGTTTGACACATGTTATATCACTGAGCTATTCAAGACAAAAAAGTAGAATTCTCAGTACATGCAGTGCTTTGGCACTAATGTATATAATTCAATTTTACTCTAAAGTGCTGAATGGAAACCTTATGGAAAGATCTTAACATAACTCCCCACATGATTCTGAGATGTATGACAACTGTCATTTCACTAAGCTATTCAAGATAAAAAAGTTGATTTCTTAGTGCACAGAGTGCTTTGGGTTGAGAGATGTATTTCAATTTACTCACTAGTACTGAATGCATAAATGAAGGAAACGTGTTAACATCACTCCCCACATGATCCTGAGATGTTTGACACCTAATATATCACTTAGGTATTCAAGATAAAAAATGTTGATTTCTCAGTGCATACAGTGCTTTGACATTAAAAGGTATCTGTATTTCAATTTTACTCAAAGGTACTGACTGCAAACCTTATGGAAACATCTTAACATTACTCCCCACATGATCCTGAGATGTTTGACAACTATTATATCACTTAGGTATTCAAGATAAAAAATGTTGATTTATCAGTGCATACAGTGCTTTGGTTTAGGAGAAGTATGTATTTCAATTTTACTCAATAGTACTGAACGTAAAACTGATGGAAACATTTTAACATGACTCCCCATATGATTATGAGCTGTTTAAGACCTGTTAAAACACTCAGGTATTCAAGATAAAAAAGTTGATTTCTCAGTGCATACAGTGCATTGGCATTGAAAGGAGTATACATTTCAATTTCACTCAAAGGTACTGACTGCAAACCTTATGGAAGCATCTTAACATAGCTCCCCACATGAACCTGAGATGTTTGCCACCTGTTATATCACTCAGCTATTCAAGACAAAAAAGTTGATTTCACAGTGCGTGCAATACTTAGGCGCTAGAAGTATATATATCAATGTTAATGTAAAGTACTGAATGCAAATCTAATGGAAACATGGTAACATAGCTGCCCACATGATCCTGAGATGTTTGACACCTGTTAAAACACTCAGCTATTCAAGATAAAAAAGTTGATTTCTCAGTGCATACAGTGCATTGGCATTGAAAGGAGTATACATTTCAATTTCACTCAAAGGTACTGACTGCAAACCTGATGGAAGCATCTTAACATAGCTCCCCACATGAACCTGAGATGTTTGCCACCTGTTATATCACTCAGCTATTCAAGACAAAAAAGTTGATTTCAGAGTGCGTGCAATACTTAGGCACTAGAAGTATATATTTCAATGTTACTGTAAAGTACTGAATGCAAATCTAATAGAAACATGGTAACATAGTTGCCCACATGATCCTGAGATGTTTGACACCTGTTAAAACACTCAGCTATTCAAGATAAAAAAGTTGATTTCTCAGTGCATACAGTGCATTGGCATTGAAAGGAGTATACATTTCAATTTCACTCAAAGGTACTGACTGCAAACCTGATGGAAGCATCTTAACATAGCTCCCCACATGAACCTGAGATGTTTGCCACCTGTTATATCACTCAGCTATTCAAGACAAAAAAGTTGATTTCAGAGTGCGTGCAATACTTAGGCACTAGAAGTATATATTTCAATGTTACTGTAAAGTGCTGAATGCAAATCTAATAGAAACATGGTAACATAGCTGCCCACATGATCCTGAGATGTTTGACACCTGTTAAAACACTCAGCTATTCAAGATAAAAAAGTTGATTTCTCAGTGCATACAGTGCATTGGCATTGAAAGGAGTATACATTTCAATTTCACTCAAAGGTACTGACTGCAAACCTGATGGAAGCATCTTAACATAGCTCCCCACATGAACTTGAGATGTTTGCCACCTGTTATATCACTCAGCTATTCAAGACAAAAAAGTTGATTTCACAGTGCGTGCAATACTTAGGCACTAGAAGTATATATTTCAATGTTATTGTAAAGTACTGAATGCAAACCTAATGGAAACATCGTAACATAACTGCCCACATGATCCTGAGATGTTTGACACCTGTTAAAACACTCAGCTATTCAAGATAAAAAAGTTGATTTCTCAGTGCATACAGTGCATTGGCATTGAATTAAGTATACATTTCAATTTTGCTCAAATGTACTGACTGCAAATCTTATGAAAACATCTTAATATAACTCCGCACCTGATCCTGAGATGTTTGACACATGTTATATCACTGAGCTATTCAAGACAAAAAAGTAGAATTCTCAGTACATGCAGTGCTTTGGCACTAATGTATATAATTCAATTTTACTCTAAAGTGCTGAATGGAAACCTTATGGAAAGATCTTAACATAACTCCCCACATGATTCTGAGATGTATGACAACTGTCATTTCACTAAGCTATTCAAGATAAAAAAGTTGATTTCTTAGTGCACAGAGTGCTTTGGGTTGAGAGATGTATTTCAATTTACTCACTAGTACTGAATGCATAAATGAAGGAAACGTGTTAACATCACTCCCCACATGATCCTGAGATGTTTGACACCTAATATATCACTTAGGTATTCAAGATAAAAAATTTTGATTTCTCAGTGCATACAGTGCTTTGACATTAAAAGGTATCTGTATTTCAATTTTACTCAAAGGTACTGACTGCAAACCTTATGGAAACATCTTAACATTACTCCCCACATGATCCTGAGATGTTTGACAACTATTATATCACTTAGGTATTCAAGATAAAAAATGTTGATTTATCAGTGCATACAGTGCTTTGGTTTAGGAGAAGTATGTATTTCAATTTTACTCAATAGTACTGAACGGAAAACTGATGGAAACATTTTAACAAGACTCCCCATATGATTATGAGCTGTTTAAGACCTGTTAAAACACTCAGGTATTCAAGATAAAAAAGTTGATTTCTCAGTGCATACAGTGCATTGGCATTGAAAGGAGTATACATTTCAATTTCACTCAAAGGTACTGACTGCAAACCTGATGGAAGCATCTTTCAATGTTACTGTAAAGTACTGAATGCAAATCTAATAGAAACATGGTAACATAGCTGCCCACATGATCCTGAGATGTTTGACACCTGTTAAAACACTCAGCTATTCAAGATAAAAAAGTTGATTTCTCAGTGCATACAGTGCATTGGCATTGAAAGGAGTATACATTTCAATTTCACTCAAAGGTACTGACTGCAAACCTGATGGAAGCATCTTTCAATGTTACTGTAAAGTACTGAATGCAAATCTAATAGAAACATGGTAACATAGCTGCCCACATGATCCTGAGATGTTTGACACCTGTTAAAACACTCAGCTATTCAAGATAAAAAAGTTGATTTCTCAGTGCATACAGTGCATTGGCATTGAAAGGAGTATACATTTCAATTTCACTCAAAGGTACCGACTGCAAACCTGATGGAAGCATCTTAACATAGCTCCCCACATGAACTTGAGATTTTTGCCACCTGTTATATCACTCAGCTATTCAAGACAAAAAAGTTGATTTCACAGTGCGTGCAATACTTAGGCACTAGAAGTATATATTTCAATGTTACTGTAAAGTACTGAATGCAAACCTAATGGAAACATCGTAACATAACTGCCCACATGATCCTGAGATGGTTGACACCGGTTATATCACTCAGCTATTCAAGACAAAAAAGTTGATTTCTCAGTGCGTGCAATACTTAGGCACTAGAACTATATATTCTATATATTTCAATGTTACTGTAAAGTACTGAATGCAAACCTCATGGAAACATCGTAACATTATTCCCCACATGATCCTGAGATGTTTGACACCTGTTATATCACTCAGCTATTCAAGATAAAAAAGTTGATATCTCAGTGAATACAGAGCTTTGCATAAAAAGGTATATGTATTTCAATTTTACTCAATCGTACTGACTGCAAACCTTAATGCAAACATCTTAACATAACTCCCCACATGATCCTGAAATTTTTGACACCTGTTATATCACTCAGCTATTCAAGACAAAAAAGTTGATTTCACAGTGCATGCAATGCTTTGGCACTAAAAGCATATATTTCAATGTTACTGTAAAGTACTGAATGCAAACCTCATGGAAACATCTTAATATTATTCCCCACGTGATTATGAGATGTATGACACCTGTTATATCACTCATTTTAACATGACTTCCCATATGATTCTGAGCTGTTTAAGACCTGTTACATCACTCAGCTCTTCAAGATAAAATAGTTGATATCTCAGTGCACGCAGTGCTTTGGCACTAAAAGTATATATTTCTTTTTTACTCTAAAGTACTGCATGTAAACTTTACGGAAACGTCTTAATATAACTCCCCACATGATTCTGATATGTTTGACACCTGTTATATCACTCAGTTATTCAAGATAAAAAAGCTGATTTCTCAGTGAATACCGTGCTTTGCATAAAAAGGTATATGTATTTCAATTTTGCTCAATACTACTGACTACAAACCTAATGGAAACATCTTAACATAACTCCCCACATGATCCTCAGATGTTTGACACCTGTTATATCACTTCGGTATTCAAGAGAAAGAAGTTGATTTCTCAGTGCATGCAGTGCTTTGGCACTAAAAGTATATGATTCAATTTTACTCTAAAGTACTGAATGGAAACCATATGGAAAGATCTTAACATAACTCCCTACATGATGCTGAGATGTTTGACACCTGTGATATCACTTAGGTATTCAAGATAAAGAAGCTGATTTCTCAGTGAATACAGTGCTTTGCATAAAAAGATATATGTATTTCAATTTTACTCAATAGTACTGACTGCAAACCTAATGGAAACATCTTAACATAACTCCCAACATGATCCAGAATTGTTTGACATCTGTTATATCACTTCGGTATTCAAGAGAAAGAAGTTGATTCGCAGTGCATACAGTGCTTTGGCATTAAATGTATATATTCAATTTCGCTCCAAACTACTGAATGCAAACCTTATGGAACCATCTTAATATGAATCCCCACATGATTCTGAGGTGTTTGACATATGTTAAATCACTCAGCTATTCAAGATAAAAAAGGTGATTCTCAGGGCATACAGTGCTTCGGTATTAAGAGAAGTATACATTTCAATTTTACTCAAAACTACTGACCGCAAACCTAATGGAAACATATTAACATAATTCCCTCAGCTATTCAAGATAAAAAAAAGTTGATTTCTCAGTGCATACAGTGCTTTGGTATTAGGAGTAGTAGGTATTTCAATTTTATTCAATAATACTAAATGCAAAACTGATGGAAACACGTTTACATCACTCCACATTTGATTCTGAGCTGTTTAAGACCTGCTACATCACTCAGCTCTTCAAGATAAAAAAGTTGATATCTCAGTGCACGCAGTGCTTTGGCACTAAAAGTATATATTTCAATTTTACTCTAAAGTACTGAATGTAAACTATATGGAAACATCTTAATATAACTCCCCACATGATTCTGAGATGTTTGACACCTATTATATTACTTAGGTATTCAAGATAAAAAAGTTGATTTCTCATTGCATACAGTGCTTTGGTATTAAGAGAAATGTGTATTTCAATTTTATTCAATAGTACTGAATGCAAAACTGATGGAAACATTTTAACATGACTTCCCATATGATTCTGAGCTGTTTAAGACCTGTTACATCACCCAGCTCTTCAAGATAAAACAGTTGATATCTCAGTGCACGCAGTGCTTTGGCACTAAAAGTATATATTTCAATTTTACTCTAAAGTACTGAATGTAAACTATATGGAAACATCTTAATATAACTCCCCACATGATTCTGAGATGTTTGACACCTATTATATTATTTAGGTATTCAAGATAAAAAAGTTGATTTCTCATTGCATACAGTGCTTTGGTATTAAGAGAAATGTGTATTTCAATTTTATTCAATAGTACTGAATGCAAAACTGATGGAAACATTTTAACATGACTTCCCATATGATTCTGAGCTGTTTAAGACCTGTTACATCACTCAGCTCTTCTAGATAAAATAGTTGATATCTCAGTGCACGCAGTGCTTTGGCACTAAAAGTATATATTTCGTTTTTACTCTAAAGTACTGAATGTAAACTTTACGGAAACATCTTAATATAACTCCCCACATGATTCTTATATGTTTGACACCTGTTATATCCCTCAGTTATTCAAGATAAAAAAGTTGATTTCTCAGTGCATACAGTACATTGGCTTTGAAAGAAGTATACATTTCAATTTTACTCAAATGTACTGACTGCAAACTTTATGGAAACATCTTAATATAACTCCGCACCTGATCCTGAGATGTTTGACACATGTTATATCACTGAGCTATTCAAGACAAAAAAGTAGAATTCTCAGTACATGCAGTGCTTTGGCACTAATGTATATAATTCAATTTTACTCTAAAGTGCTGAATGGAAACCTTATGGAAAGATCTTAACATAACTCCCCACATGATTCTGAGATGTATGACAACTGTCATTTCACTAAGCTATTCAAGATAAAAAAGTTGATTTCTTAGTGCACAGAGTGCTTTGGGTTGAGAGATGTATTTCAATTTACTCACTAGTACTGAATGCATAAATGAAGGAAACGTGTTAACATCACTCCCCACATGATCCTGAGATGTTTGACACCTAATATATCACTTAGGTATTCAAGATAAAAAATTTTGATTTCTCAGTGCATACAGTGCTTTGACATTAAAAGGTATCTGTATTTCAATTTTACTCAAAGGTACTGACTGCAAACCTTATGGAAACATCTTAACATTACTCCCCACATGATCCTGAGATGTTTGACAACTATTATATCACTTAGGTATTCAAGATAAAAAATGTTGATTTATCAGTGCATACAGTGCATTGGCATTGAAAGGAGTATACATTTCAATTTCACTCAAAGGTACTGACTGCAAACCTTATGGAAGCATCTTAACATAGCTCCCCACATGAACCTGAGATGTTTGCCACCTGTTATATCACTCAGCTATTCAAGACAAAAAAGTTGATTTCACAGTGCGTGCAATACTTAGGCGCTAGAAGTATATATATCAATGTTAATGTAAAGTACTGAATGCAAATCTAATGGAAACATGGTAACATAGCTGCCCACATGATCCTGAGATGTTTGACACCTGTTAAAACACTCAGCTATTCAAGATAAAAAAGTTGATTTCTCAGTGCATACAGTGCATTGGCATTGAAAGGAGTATACATTTCAATTTCACTCAAAGGTACTGACTGCAAACCTGATGGAAGCATCTTTCAATGTTACTGTAAAGTACTGAATGCAAATCTAATAGAAACATGGTAACATAGCTGCCCACATGATCCTGAGATGTTTGACACCTGTTAAAACACTCAGCTATTCAAGATAAAAAAGTTGATTTCTCAGTGCATACAGTGCATTGGCATTGAAAGGAGTATACATTTCAATTTCACTCAAAGGTACTGACTGCAAACCTGATGGAAGCATCTTTCAATGTTACTGTAAAGTACTGAATGCAAATCTAATAGAAACATGGTAACATAGCTGCCCACATGATCCTGAGATGTTTGACACCTGTTAAAACACTCAGCTATTCAAGATAAAAAAGTTGATTTCTCAGTGCATACAGTGCATTGGCATTGAAAGGAGTATACATTTCAATTTCACTCAAAGGTACCGACTGCAAACCTGATGGAAGCATCTTAACATAGCTCCCCACATGAACTTGAGATTTTTGCCACCTGTTATATCACTCAGCTATTCAAGACAAAAAAGTTGATTTCACAGTGCGTGCAATACTTAGGCACTAGAAGTATATATTTCAATGTTACTGTAAAGTACTGAATGCAAACCTAATGGAAACATCGTAACATAACTGCCCACATGATCCTGAGATGGTTGACACCGGTTATATCACTCAGCTATTCAAGACAAAAAAGTTGATTTCTCAGTGCGTGCAATACTTAGGCACTAGAACTATATATTTCAATGTTACTGTAAAGTACTGAATGCAAACCTCATGGAAACATCGTAACATTATTCCCCACATGATCCTGAGATGTTTGACACCTGTTATATCACTCAGCTATTCAAGATAAAAAAGTTGATATCTCAGTGAATACAGAGCTTTGCATAAAAAGGTATATGTATTTCAATTTTACTCAATCGTACTGACTGCAAACCTTAATGCAAACATCTTAACATAACTCCCCACATGATCCTGAAATTTTTGACACCTGTTATATCACTCAGCTATTCAAGACAAAAAAGTTGATTTCACAGTGCATGCAATGCTTTGGCACTAAAAGCATATATTTCAATGTTACTGTAAAGTACTGAATGCAAACCTCATGGAAACATCTTAATATTATTCCCCACGTGATTATGAGATGTATGACACCTGTTATATCACTCATTTTAACATGACTTCCCATATGATTCTGAGCTGTTTAAGACCTGTTACATCACTCAGCTCTTCAAGATAAAATAGTTGATATCTCAGTGCACGCAGTGCTTTGGCACTAAAAGTATATATTTCTTTTTTACTCTAAAGTACTGCATGTAAACTTTACGGAAACGTCTTAATATAACTCCCCACATGATTCTGATATGTTTGACACCTGTTATATCACTCAGTTATTCAAGATAAAAAAGCTGATTTCTCAGTGAATACAGTGCTTTGCATAAAAAGGTATATGTATTTCAATTTTGCTCAATACTACTGACTACAAACCTAATGGAAACATCTTAACATAACTCCCCACATGATCCTCAGATGTTTGACACCTGTTATATCACTTCGGTATTCAAGAGAAAGAAGTTGATTTCTCAGTGCATGCAGTGCTTTGGCACTAAAAGTATATGATTCAATTTTACTCTAAAGTACTGAATGGAAACCATATGGAAAGATCTTAACATAACTCCCTACATGATGCTGAGATGTTTGACACCTGTGATATCACTTAGGTATTCAAGATAAAGAAGCTGATTTCTCAGTGAATACAGTGCTTTGCATAAAAAGATATATGTATTTCAATTTTACTCAATAGTACTGACTGCAAACCTAATGGAAACATCTTAACATAACTCCCAACATGATCCAGAATTGTTTGACATCTGTTATATCACTTCGGTATTCAAGAGAAAGAAGTTGATTCGCAGTGCATACAGTGCTTTGGCATTAAATGTATATATTCAATTTCGCTCCAAACTACTGAATGCAAACCTTATGGAACCATCTTAATATGAATCCCCACATGATTCTGAGGTGTTTGACATATGTTAAATCACTCAGCTATTCAAGATAAAAAAGGTGATTCTCAGGGCATACAGTGCTTCGGTATTAAGAGAAGTATACATTTCAATTTTACTCAAAACTACTGACCGCAAACCTAATGGAAACATATTAACATAATTCCCTCAGCTATTCAAGATAAAAAAAAGTTGATTTCTCAGTGCATACAGTGCTTTGGTATTAGGAGTAGTAGGTATTTCAATTTTATTCAATAATACTAAATGCAAAACTGATGGAAACACGTTTACATCACTCCACATTTGATTCTGAGCTGTTTAAGACCTGCTACATCACTCAGCTCTTCAAGATAAAAAAGTTGATATCTCAGTGCACGCAGTGCTTTGGCACTAAAAGTATATATTTCAATTTTACTCTAAAGTACTGAATGTAAACTATATGGAAACATCTTAATATAACTCCCCACATGATTCTGAGATGTTTGACACCTATTATATTACTTAGGTATTCAAGATAAAAAAGTTGATTTCTCATTGCATACAGTGCTTTGGTATTAAGAGAAATGTGTATTTCAATTTTATTCAATAGTACTGAATGCAAAACTGATGGAAACATTTTAACATGACTTCCCATATGATTCTGAGCTGTTTAAGACCTGTTACATCACCCAGCTCTTCAAGATAAAACAGTTGATATCTCAGTGCACGCAGTGCTTTGGCACTAAAAGTATATATTTCAATTTTACTCTAAAGTACTGAATGTAAACTATATGGAAACATCTTAATATAACTCCCCACATGATTCTGAGATGTTTGACACCTATTATATTATTTAGGTATTCAAGATAAAAAAGTTGATTTCTCATTGCATACAGTGCTTTGGTATTAAGAGAAATGTGTATTTCAATTTTATTCAATAGTACTGAATGCAAAACTGATGGAAACATTTTAACATGACTTCCCATATGATTCTGAGCTGTTTAAGACCTGTTACATCACTCAGCTCTTCTAGATAAAATAGTTGATATCTCAGTGCACGCAGTGCTTTGGCACTAAAAGTATATATTTCGTTTTTACTCTAAAGTACTGAATGTAAACTTTACGGAAACATCTTAATATAACTCCCCACATGATTCTTATATGTTTGACACCTGTTATATCCCTCAGTTATTCAAGATAAAAAAGTTGATTTCTCAGTGCATACAGTACATTGGCTTTGAAAGAAGTATACATTTCAATTTTACTCAAATGTACTGACTGCAAACTTTATGGAAACATCTTAATATAACTCCGCACCTGATCCTGAGATGTTTGACACATGTTATATCACTGAGCTATTCAAGACAAAAAAGTAGAATTCTCAGTACATGCAGTGCTTTGGCACTAATGTATATAATTCAATTTTACTCTAAAGTGCTGAATGGAAACCTTATGGAAAGATCTTAACATAACTCCCCACATGATTCTGAGATGTATGACAACTGTCATTTCACTAAGCTATTCAAGATAAAAAAGTTGATTTCTTAGTGCACAGAGTGCTTTGGGTTGAGAGATGTATTTCAATTTACTCACTAGTACTGAATGCATAAATGAAGGAAACGTGTTAACATCACTCCCCACATGATCCTGAGATGTTTGACACCTAATATATCACTTAGGTATTCAAGATAAAAAATGTTGATTTCTCAGTGCATACAGTGCTTTGACATTAAAAGGTATCTGTATTTCAATTTTACTCAAAGGTACTGACTGCAAACCTTATGGAAACATCTTAACATTACTCCCCACATGATCCTGAGATGTTTGACAACTATTATATCACTTAGGTATTCAAGATAAAAAATGTTGATTTATCAGTCCATACAGTGCTTTGGTTTAGGAGAAGTATGTATTTCAATTTTACTCAATAGTACTGAACGTAAAACTGATGGAAACATTTTAACATGACTCCCCATATGATTATGAGCTGTTTAAGACCTGTTAAAACACTCAGGTATTCAAGATAAAAAAGTTGATTTCTCAGTGCATACAGTGCATTGGCATTGAAAGGAGTATACATTTCAATTTCACTCAAAGGTACTGACTGCAAACCTTATGGAAGCATCTTAACATAGCTCCCCACATGAACCTGAGATGTTTGCCACCTGTTATATCACTCAGCTATTCAAGACAAAAAAGTTGATTTCACAGTACGTGCAATACTTAGGCGCTAGAAGTATATATATCAATGTTAATGTAAAGTACTGAATGCAAATCTAATGGAAACATGGTAACATAGCTGCCCACATGATCCTGAGATGTTTGACACCTGTTAAAACACTCAGCTATTTAAGATAAAAAAGTTGATTTCTCAGTGCATACAGTGCATTGGCATTGAAAGGAGTATACATTTCAATTTCACTCAAAGGTACTGACTGCAAACCTGATGGAAGCATCTTAACATAGCTCCCCACATGAACCTGAGATGTTTGCCACCTGTTATATCACTCAGCTATTCAAGACAAAAAAGTTGATTTCAGAGTGCGTGCAATACTTAGGCACTAGAAGTATATATTTCAATGTTACTGTAAAGTACTGAATGCAAATCTAATAGAAACATGGTAACATAGCTGCCCACATGATCCTGAGATGTTTGACACCTGTTAAAACACTCAGCTATTCAAGATAAAAAAGTTGATTTCTCAGTACATACAGTGCATTGGCATTGAAAGGAGTATACATTTCAATTTCACTCAAAGGTACTGACTGCAAACCTGATGGAAGCATCTTAACATAGCTCCCCACATGAACTTGAGATGTTTTCCACCTGTTATATCACTCAGCTATTCAAGAGAAAAAAGTTGATTTCACAGTGCGTGCAATACTTAGGCACTAGAAGTATATATTTCAATGTTATTGTAAAGTACTGAATGCAAACCTAATGGAAACATCGTAACATAACTGCCCACATGATCCTGAGATGTTTGACACCTGTTAAAACACTCAGCTATTCCAGATAAAAAAGTTGATTTCTCAGTGCATACAGTGCATTGGCATTGAATTAAGTATACATTTCAATTTTGCTCAAATGTACTGACTGCAAATCTTATGAAAACATCTTAATATAACTCCGCACCTGATCCTGAGATGTTTGACACATGTTATATCACTGAGCTATTCAAGACAAAAAAGTAGAATTCTCAGTACATGCAGTGCTTTGGCACTAATGTATATAATTCAATTTTACTCTAAAGTGCTGAATGGAAACCTTATGGAAAGATCTTAACATAACTCCCCACATGATTCTGAGATGTATGACAACTGTCATTTCACTAAGGTATTCAAGATAAAAAAGTTGATTTCTTAGTGCACAGAGTGCTTTGGGTTGAGAGATGTATTTCAATTTACTCACTAGTACTGAATGCATAAATGAAGGAAACGTGTTAACATCACTCCCCACATGATCCTGAGATGTTTGACACCTAATATATCACTTAGGTATTCAAGATAAAAAATGTTGATTTCTCAGTGCATACAGTGCTTTGACATTAAAAGGTATCTGTATTTCAATTTTACTCAAAGGTACTGACTGCAAACCTTATGGAAACATCTTAACATTACTCCCCACATGATCCTGAGATGTTTGACAACTATTATATCACTTAGGTATTCAAGATAAAAAATGTTGATTTATCAGTGCATACAGTGCTTTGGTTCAGGAGAAGTATGTATTTCAATTTTACTCAATAGTACTGAACGGAAAACTGATGGAAACATTTTAACAAGACTCCCCATATGATTCTGAGCTGTTTAAGACCTGTTAAAACACTCAGGTATTCAAGATAAAAAAGTTGATTTCTCAGTGCATACAGTGCATTGGCATTGAAAGGAGTATACATTTCAATTTCACTCAAAGGTACTGACTGCAAACCTGATGGAAGCATCTTTCAATGTTACTGTAAAGTACTGAATGCAAATCTAATAGAAACATGGTAACATAGCTGCCCACATGATCCTGAGATGTTTGACACCTGTTAAAACACTCAGCTATTCAAGATAAAAAAGTTGATTTCTCAGTGCATACAGTGCATTGGCATTGAAAGGAGTATACATTTCAATTTCACTCAAAGGTACTGACTGCAAACCTGATGGAAGCATCTTTCAATGTACTATAAAGTACTGAATGCAAATCTAATAGAAACATGGTAACATAGCTGCCCACATGATCCTGAGATGTTTGACACCTGTTAAAACACTCAGCTATTCAAGATAAAAAAGTTGATTTCTCAGTGCATACAGTGCATTGGCATTGAAAGGAGTATACATTTCAATTTCACTCAAAGGTACTGACTGCAAACCTGATGGAAGCATCTTAACATAGCTCCCCACATGAACTTGAGATTTTTGCCACCTGTTATATCACTCAGCTATTCAAGACAAAAAAAGTTGATTTCACAGTGCGTGCAATACTTAGGCACTAGAAGTATATATTTCAATGTTACTGTAAAGTACTGAATGCAAACCTAATGGAAACATCGTAACATAACTGCCCACATGATCCTGAGATGTTTGACACCTGTGAAAACACTCAGCTATTCAAGATAAAAAAGTTGATTTCTCAGTGCATACAGTGCATTGGCATTGAATTAAGTATACATTTCAATTTTGCTCAAATGTACTGACTGCAAATCTTATGAAAACATCTTAATATAACTCCGCACCTGATCCTGAGATGTTTGACACATGTTATATCACTGAGCTATTCAAGACAAAAAAGTAGAATTCTCAGTACATGCAGTGCTTTGGCACTAATGTATATAATTCAATTTTACTCTAAAGTGCTGAATGGAAACCTTATGGAAAGATCTTAACATAACTCCCCACATGATTCTGAGATGTATGACAACTGTCATTTCACTAAGCTATTCAAGATAAAAAAGTTGATTTCTTAGTGCACAGAGTGCTTTGGGTTGAGAGATGTATTTCAATTTACTCACTAGTACTGAATGCATAAATGAAGGAAACGTGTTAACATCACTCCCCACATGATCCTGAGATGTTTGACACCTAATATATCACTTAGGTATTCAAGATAAAAAATGTTGATTTCTCAGTGCATACAGTGCTTTGACATTAAAAGGTACCTGTATTTCAATTTTACTCAAAGGTACTGACTGCAAACCTTATGGAAACATCTTAACATTACTCCCCACATGATCCTGAGATGTTTGACAACTATTATATCACTTAGGTATTCAAGATAAAAAATGTTGATTTATCAGTGCATACAGTGCTTTGGTTTAGGAGAAGTATGTATTTCAATTTTACTCAATAGTACTGAACGTAGAACTGATGGAAACATTTTAACATGACTCCGCATATGATTATGAGCTGTTTAAGACCTGTTAAAACACTCAGGTATTCAAGATAAAAAAGTTGATTTCTCAGTGCATACAGTGCATTGGCATTGAAAGGAGTATACATTTCAATTTCACTCAAAGGTACTGACTGCAAACCTTATGGAAGCATCTTAACATAGCTCCCCACATGAACCTGAGATGTTTGCCACCTGTTATATCACTCAGGTATTCAAGACAAAAAAGTTGATTTCACAGTGCGTGCAATACTTAGGCACTAGAAGTATATATTTCAATGTTACTGTAAAGTACTGAATGCAAACCTAATGGAAACATCGTAACATAACTGCCCACATGATCCTGAGTTGTTTGACACCTGTTAAAACACTCAGCTATTCAAGATAAAAAAGTTGATTTCTCAGTGTATACAGTGCTTTGGCATTGAATTAAGTATACATTTCAATTTTGCTCAAATGTACTGACTGCAAATCTGATGAAAACATCATAATATAGCTCCCCACATGATCCTGCGATGTTTCACTCCTGTTATATCACTCAGGTATTCAAGACAAAAAAGTTGATTTCTCATTACATGCAGTAATTTGACACTAAAAGTATAACATTCAAATTTACTCTAAAATACTGAATGGAAACCTTATGGAAAGATCTTAACATAACTCCCCACCTGATGCTGAGATGTTTGACACCTGTTATCTCACTTAGGTATTCAAGATAAAAAATCTGATTTCTCAGTGAATACAGTGCTTTGCATAAAAAGGTATATGTATTTCAATTTTACTCAATAGTACTGACTACAAACCTGATGGAAACATCTTAACATAACTCCCCACATGATCCTCAGATGTTTGACACCTGTTATATCACTTCGGTATTCAAGAGAAAGAAGTTGATTTCTCAGTGCATGCAGTGCTTTGGCACTAAAAGTATATGATTCAATTTTACTGTAAAGTACTGAATGGAAACCTTATGGAAAGATCTTAACATAACTCCCTACATGATGCTGAGATGTTTGACACCTGTTATATCACTTAGGTATTCAAGATAAAGAAGCTGATTTCTCAGTGAATACAGTGTTTTGCATAAAAAGATATATGTATTTCAATTTTACTCAATAGTACTGACTGCAAACCTAATGGAAACATATTAACATAATTCCCAACATGATCCAGAATTGTTTGACACCAGTTATGTCACTTCCGTATTCAAGAGAAAGAAGTTGATTCGCAGTGCATACAGTGCTTTGGCATTAAATGTATATTTTCAATTTCGCTCCAAACTACTGAATGCAAACCTTATGGAACCATCTTAATATGAATCCCCACATGATTCTGAGGTGTTTGACATATGTTAAATCAGTCAGCTATTCAAGATAAAAAAGGTGATTCTCAGGGCATACAGTGCATTGGTATTAAGAGAAGTATACATTTCAATTTTACTCAAAACTACTGACCGCAAACCTAATTGAAACATATTAACATAATTCCCTCAGCTATTCAAGATAAAAAAGACAGTTGATTTCTCAGTGCATACACTGCTTTGGTATTAGGAGTAGCAGGTATTTCAATTTTATTCAATAGTACTAAATGCAAAACTGATGGAAACATGTTTAAATCACTCCCCATTTGATTCTGAGCTGTTTAAGACCTGCTACATCACTCAGCTCTTCAAGATAAAACAGTTGATATCTCAGTGCACGCAGTGCTTTGGCACTAAAAGTATATATTTCAATTTTACTCTAAAGTACTGAATGTAAACTTTATGGAAACATCTTAATATAACTCCCCACATGATTCTGAGATGTTTGACACCTGTTATATTACTTAGGTATTCAAGATAAAAAAGTTGATTTCTCATTGCATACAGTGCTTTGGTATTGAGAGAAAAATGTATTTCAATTTTATTCAATCGTACTGAATGCAAAACTGATGGAAACATTTTAACATGACTTCCCATATGATTTTGATCTGTTTAAGACCTGTTACATCACTCAGCTGTTCAAGATAAAATAGTTGATATCTCAGTGCACGCAGTGCTTTGGCACTAAAAGTATATATTTCTTTTTTACTCTAAAGTACTGCATGTAAACTTTACGGAAACGTCTTAATATAACTCCCCACATGATTCTGATATGTTTGACACCTGTTATATCACTCAGTTATTCAAGATAAAAAAGCTGATTTCTCAGTGAATACAGTGCTTTGCATAAAAAGGTATATGTATTTCAATTTTGCTCAATACTACTGACTACAAACCTAATGGAAACATCTTAACATAACTCCCCACATGATCCTCAGATGTTTGACACCTGTTATATCACTTCGGTATTCAACAGAAAGAAGTTGATTTCTCAGTGCATGCAGTGCTTTGGCACTAAAAGTATATGATTCAATTTTACTCTAAAGTACTGAATGGAAACCATATGGAAAGATCTTAACATAACTCCCTACATGATGCTGAGATGTTTGACACCTGTGATATCACTTAGGTATTCAAGATAAAGAAGCTGATTTCTCAGTGAATACAGTGCTTTGCATAAAAAGATATATGTATTTCAATTTTACTCAATAGTACTGACTGCAAACCTAATGGAAACATCTTAACATAACTCCCAACATGATCCAGAATTGTTTGACATCTGTTATATCACTTCGGTATTCAAGAGAAAGAAGTTGATTCGCAGTGCATACAGTGCTTTGGCATTAAATGTATATATTCAATTTCGCTCCAAACTACTGAATGCAAACCTTATGGAACCATCTTAATATGAATCCCCACATGATTCTGAGATGTTTGACACCTATTATATCACTTAGGTATTCAAGATAAAAAATGTTGATTTCTCAGTGCATACAGTGCTTTGACATTAAAAGGTATCTGTATTTCAATTTTACTCAAAGGTACTGACTGCAAACCTTATGGAAACATCTTAACATTACTCCCCACATGATCCTGAGATGTTTGACAACTATTATATCACTTAGGTATTCAAGATAAAAAATGTTGATTTATCAGTGCATACAGTGCTTTGGTTTAGGAGAAGTATGTATTTCAATTTTACTCAATAGTACTGAACGTAAAACTGATGGAAACATTTTAACATGACTCCCCATATGATTCTGAGCTGTTTAAGACCTGTTAAAACAGTCAGGTATTCAAGACAAAAAAGTTGATTTCAGAGTGCGTGCAATACTTAGGCACTAGAAGTATATATTTCAATGTTACTGTAAAGTACTGAATGCAAATCTAATAGAAACATGGTAACATAACTGCCCATATGATCCTGAGATGTTTGACACCTGTTAAAACACTCAGCTATTCAAGATAAAAAAGTTGATTTCTCAGTGCATACAGTGCATTGGCATTGAAAGGAGTATACATTTCAATTTTGCTCAAATGTACTGACTGCAAATCTTATGAAAACATCATAATATAACTCCCCACATGATCCTGAGATGTTTCACTCCTGTTATGTCACTCAGGTATTCAAGACAAAAAAGTTGATTTCTCATTACATGCAGTAATTTGGCACTAAAAGTATAACATTCAAATTTACTCTAAAATATTGAATGGAAACCTTATGGAAATCTTAACATAACTCCCCACCTGATGCTGAGATGTTTGACACCTGTTATCTCACTTCGGTATTCAAGAGAAAGAAGTTGATTTCTATGTGCATGCAGTGCTTTGGCACTAAAAGGATATGATTCAATTTTACTCTAAAGTACTGAATGGAAACCTTATGGAAAGATTTTAACATAACTCCCTACATAATGCTGAGATGTTTGACACCTGTTATATCTCTTAGGTATTCAAGATAAAGAAGCTGATTTCTCAGTGAATACAGTATTTGCATAGAAAGATGTATGTATTTCAATTTTACTCAATAGTACTGACTGCAAACCTAATGGAAACATCTTAACATAAATCCCTCAGCTATTCAAGATAAAAAAAGTTGATTTCTCATTGCATACAGTGCTTTGGTATTAAGAGAAGAATGTATTTCAATTTTATTCAATAGTACTGAATGCAAAACTAATGGAAACATTTTAACATGACTCCCCATATGATTCTGAGCTGTTTAAGACCTGTTACATCACTCAGCTCTTCAAGATAAAATAGTTGAAATCTCAGTGCACGCAGTGCTTTGGCACTAATGTATATAATTCAATTTTACTCTAAAGTGCTGAATGGAAACTTTGTGAAAAGATCTTAACATAACTCCCCACATGATTCTGAGATGTATGACAACTGTCATTTCACTAAGCTATTCATGATAAAAAAGTTGATTTCTTAGTGCACAGAGTGCTTTGGTATTGAGAGATGTATTTCAATTTACTCACTCGTGCTGAATGCATAAATGAAGGAAACATGTTAACATCACTCCCCATATGATTCTGAGTTGTTTAAGACCTGTTACATCACTCAGGTCTTCAAGATAAAAAAGTTGATATCTCAGTGCATACAGTGCTTTGCCATTAAAAGGTATATGTATTTCAATTTTACTCAAAGGTACTGAATGCAAACCTTATGGAAACATCTTAACCATTATTCCCCACATGATCCTGAGATGTTTGACACCTATTATATCACTTAGGTATTCAAGATAAAAAATGTTGATTTATCAGTGCATACAGTGCTTTGGTTTAGGAGAAGTATGTATTTCAATTTTACTAATAGTACTGAACGGAAAACGATTGGAAACATTTTAACATGACTCCCCATATGATTCTGAGTTGTTTAAGACCTGTTAAAACAGTCAGGTATTCAAGACAAAAAAGTTGATTTCAGAGTGCGTGCAATACTTAGGCACTAGAAGTATATATTTCAATGTTACTGTAAAGTACTGAATGCAAATCTAATAGAAACATGGTAACATAACTGCCCACATGATCCTGAGATGTTTGACACCTGTTAAAACACTCAGCTATTCAAGATAAAAAAGTTGATTTCTCAGTGCATACAGTGCATTGGCATTGAAAGGAGTATACATTTCAATTTCACTCATAGGTACTGACTGCAAACCTGATGGAAGCATCTTAACATAGCTCCCCACATGAACCTGAGATGTTTGCCACCTGTTATATCACTCAGCTATTCAAGACAAAAAAGTTGATTTCACAGTGCATGCAATACTTAGGCACCAGAAGTATATATTTCAATGTTACTGTAAAGTACTAAATGCAAATCTAATGGAAACATGGTAACATAGCTGCCCACATGATCCTGAGATGTTTGACACCTGTTAAAACACTCAGCTATTCAAGATAAAAAAGTTGATTTCTCAGTGCATACAGTGCATTGGCATTGAAAGGAGTATACATTTCAATTTCACTCAAAGGTACTGACTGCAAACCTGATGGAAGCATCTTAACATAGCGCCCCACATGAACTTGAGATGTTTGCCACCTGTTATATCACTCAGGTATTCAAGACAAAAAAGTTGATTTCACAGTGCGTGCAATACTTAGGCACTAGAAGTATATATTTCAATGTTACTGTAAAGTACTGAATGCAAACATAATGGAAACATCGTAACATAACTGCCCACATGATCCTGAGATGTTTGACACCTGTTAAAACACTCAGCTATTCAAGATAAAAAAGTTGATTTCTCAGTGCATACAGTGCATTGGCATTGAAATAAGTATACATTTCAATTTTGCTCAAATGTACTGACTGCAAATCTTATGAAAACATCATAATATAACTCCCCACATGATCCTGAGATGTTTCACTCCTGTTATGTCACTCAGGTATTTTAAAAGACAAAAAAGTTGATTTCTCATTACATGCAGTAATTTGGCACTAAAAGTATAACATTCAAATTTACTCTAAAATATTGAATGGAAACCTTATGGAAATCTTAACATAACTCCCCACCTGATGCTGAGATGTTTGACACCTGTTATCTCACTTCGGTATTCAAGAGAAAGAAGTTGATTTCTATGTGCATGCAGTGCTTTGGCACTAAAAGGATATGATTCAATTTTACTCTAAAGTACTGAATGGAAACCTTATGGAAAGATCTTAACATAACTCCCTACATAATGCTGAGATGTTTGACACCTGTTATATCACTTAGGTATTCAAGATAAAAGAAGCTGATTTCTCAGTGAATACAGTGCTTTGCATAGAAAGATATATGTATTTCAATTTTACTCAATAGTACTGACTGCAAACCTAATGGGCAAACATCTTAACATAAATCCCTCAGCTATTCAAGATAAAAAAAGTTGATTTCTCATTGCATACAGTGCTTTGGTATTAAGAGAAGAATGTATTTCAATTTTATTCAATAGTACTGAATGCAAAACTAATGGAAACATTTTAACATGACTCCCCATATGATTCTGAGCTGTTTAAGACCTGTTACATCACTAAGCTCTTCAAGATAAAATAGTTGAAATCTCAGTGCACGCAGTGCTTTGGCACTAATGTATATAATTCAATTTTACTCTAAAGTGCTGAATGGAAACTTTGTGAAAAGATCTTAACATAACTCCCCACATGATTCTGAGATGTATGACAACTGTCATTTCACTAAGCTATTCATGATAAAAAAGTTGATTTCTTAGTGCACAGAGTGCTTTGTTATTGAGAGATGTATTTCAATTTACTCACTCGTGCTGAATGCATAAATGAAGGAAACATGTTAACATCACTCCCCATATGATTCTGAGTTGTTTAAGACCTGTTACATCACTCAGCTCTTCAAGATAAAAAAGTTGATATCTCAGTGCATACAGTGCTTTGACATTAAAAGGTATCTGTATTTCAATTTTACTCAAAGGTACTGACTGCAAACCTTATGGAAACATCTTAACATTACTCCCCACATGATCCTGAGATGTTTGACAACTATTATATCACTTAGGTATTCAAGATAAAAAATGTTGATTTATCAGTGCATACAGTGCTTTGGTTTAGGAGAAGTATGTATTTCAATTTTACTCAATAGTACTGAACGGAAAACTGATGGAAACATTTTAACATGATTCCCCATATGATTCTGAGCTGTTTAAGACCTGTTAAAACAGTCAGGTATTCAAGACAAAAAAGTTGATTTCAGAGTGCATGCAATACTTAGGCACTAGAAGTATATATTTCAATGTTACTGTAAAGTACTGAATGCAAATCTAATAGAAACAGGTTAACATAACTCCCCACATGATCCTGAGATGTTTGACATCTGTTATATCACTCAGCTATTCAAGATAAAAAAAGTCGATTTCTCAGTGCATACAGTGCATTGGCATTGAAAGGAGTATACATTTCAATTTCACTCATAGGTACTGACTGCAAACCTGATGGAAGCATCTTAACATAGCTCCCCACATGAACATGAGATGTTTGCCACCTGTTATATCACTCAGCTATTCAAGACAAAAAAGTTGATTTCACAGTGCATGCAATACTTAGGCACTAGAAGTATATATTTCAATGTTACTGTAAAGTACTAAATGCAAATCTAATGGAAACATGGTACCATAGCTGCCCACATGATCCTGAGATGTTTGACACCTGTTAAAACACTCAGCTATTCAAGATAAAAAAGTTGATTTCTCAGTGCATACAGTGCATTGGCATTGAAATAAGTATACATTTCAATTTTGCTCAAATGTACTGACTGCAAATCTTATGAAAACATCATAATATAACTCCCCACATGATCCTGAGATGTTTCACTCCTGTTATGTCACTCAGGTATTCAAGACAAAAAAGTTGATTTCTCATTACATGCAGTAATTTGGCACTAAAAGTATAACATTCAAATTTACTCTAAAATACTGAATGGAAACCTTATGGAAATCTTAACATAACTCCCCACCTGATGCTGAGATGTTTGACACCTGTAATCTCACTTAGGTATTCAAGATAAAAAAGCTGATTTCTCAGTGAATACAGTGCTTTGCATAGAATTAAGTATACATTTCAATCTTGCTCAAATGTACTGACTGCAAATCCTATGAAAACATCATAATATAACTCCCCACATGATCCTGAGATGTTTCACTCCTGTTATGTCACTCAGGTATTCAAGACAAAAAAGTTGATTTCTCATTACATGCAGTAATTTGGCACTAAAAGTATAACATTCAAATTTACTCTAAAATACTGAATGGAAGCCTTATGGAAATCTTAACATAACTCCCCACCTGATGCTGAGATGTTTGACACCTGTAATCTCACTTAGGTATTCAAGATAAAAAAGCTGATTTCTCAGTGAATACAGTGCTTTGCATAAAAAGATATATGTATTTCAATGTTACTGTAAAGTACTAAATGCAAATCTAATGGAAACATCTTAACATAACTCCCAACTTGATCCAGAATTGTTTGACACCAGTTATATCACTTCGGTATTCAAGAGAAAGAAGTTGATTCGCAGTGCCTGCAGTGCTTTGGCATTAAATGTATATATTCAATTTCGCTCCAAACTACTGAATGCAAACCTTATGGAAACATCTTAATATGAATCCCCACAATGATTCTGAGGTGTTTGACATATGTTAAATCACTCAGCTATTCAAGATAAAATAGGTGATTCTCAGTGCATACAGTGCTTTGGTATTAAGAGAAGTATACATTTCAATTTTACTCAAAACTACTGACTGCAAACCTAATGGAAACATATGAACTTAATTCCCTCAGTTATTCAAGATAAAAACAGTTGATTTCTCATTGCATACAGTGCTTTGGTATTAAGAGAAGAAATGTATTTCAATTTTATTCAATAGTACTGAATGCAAAACTGATGGAAACATTTTAACATGACTCACCATATGATTCCGAGCTGTTTAAGACCCGTTACATCACTCAGCTCTTCAAGATAAAATAGTTGATATCTCAGTGCACGCAGTGCTTTGGCACTAAAAGTATATATTTCTTTTTTACTCTAAAGTACTGATGTAAACTTTATGGAAACATCTTAATATAACTCCCCACATGATTCTGATATGTTTGACACCTGTTATATCACTCAGTTATTCAAGATAAAAAAGTTGATTTCTCAGTGCATACAGTACATTGGCTTTGAAAGAAGTATACATTTCAATTTTACTCAAATGTACTGACTGCAAACTTTATGGAAACATCTTAATATAACTCCGCACCTGATCCTGAGATGTTTGACACATGTTATATCACTGAGCTATTCAAGACAAAAAAGTAGAATTCTCAGTACATGCAGTGCTTTGGCACTAATGTATAGAATTCAATTTTACTCTAAAGTGCTGAATGGAAACCTTATTGAAAGATTTCCCCATAACTCCTCACATGATTCTGAGATGTATGACACCTGTCATTTCACTAAGCTATTCAAGATAAAAAAGTTGATTTCTTAGTGCGTAGACTGCTTTGGCATTAAGAGAAGTATGTATTTCAATTTTACTCACTAGTACTGAATGCATAAATCAAGGAAATATGTTAACATCACTCCCCATATGATTCTGAGTTGTTTAAGACCTGTTACATCACTCAGCTCTTCAAGATAAAAAAGTTGATATCTCAGTGCATACAGTGCTTTGCCATTAAAAGGTATATGTATTTCAATTTTACTCAAAGGTACTGAATGCAAACCTTATGGAAACATCGTAACATAACTGCCCACATGATCCTGAGATGTTTGACACCTGTTAAAACACTCAGCTATTCAAGATAAAAATGTTGATTTCTCAGTGCATACAGTGCATTGGCATTGAAATAAGTATACATTTCAATTTTGCTCAAATGTACTGACTGCAAATCTTATGAAAACATCATAATATAACTCCCCACATGATCCTGAGATGTTTAACTCCTGTTATGTCACTCAGGTATTCAAGACAAAAAAGTTGATTTCACAGTGCGTGCAATAATTAGGCACCAGAAGTATATATTTCAATGTTACTGTTAAGCACTGAATGCAAATCTAATGGAAACATTGTAACATAGCTGCCCACATGATCCTGAGATGTTTGACACCTGTTAAAATATTCAGCTATTCAAGATAAAAAAGTTGATTTCTCAGTGCACACAGTGCATTGGCATTGAAAGGAGTATACATTTCAATTTCACTTAAAGGCACTGACTGCAAACCTGATGGAAGCATCTTAACATAGCTCCCCACATGAACCTGAGATGTTTGCCACCTGTTATATCACTCAGCTATTCAAGACAAAAAAGTTGATTTCACAGTGCGTGCAATACTTAGGCACTAGAAGTATATATTTCAATGTTACTTTAAAGTACTGAATGCAAACCTAATGGAAACATCGTAACATAACTGCCCACATGATCCTGAGATGTTTGACACCTGTTAAAACATTCAGGTATTCAAGATAAACAAGTTGATTTCTCAGTGCATAACAGGCATTGGCGTTGAAAGGAGTATACATTTCAATTTCACTCAAAGGTACTGACTGCAAACCTGATGGAAGCATCTTAACATAGCTCTCCACATGAACCTGAGATGTTTGCCACCTGTTATATCACTCAGCTATTCAAGACAAAAAAGTTGATTTCACAGTGCGTGCAATACTTAGGCACTAGAAGTATATATTTCAATGTTACTGTAAAGTACTGAATGCATATCTAATGGAAACATGGTAACATAGCTGCCCACATGATTCTTAGATGTTTGACACCTGTTAAAACACTCAGCTATTCAAGATAAAAAAGTTGATTTCTCAGTGCATACAGTGCATTGGCATTGAAATAAGTATACATTTCAATTTTGCTCAAATGTACTGACTGCAAATCCTATGAAAACATCATAATATAACTCCCCACATGATCCTGAGATGTTTCACTCCTGTTATGTCACTCAGGTGTTCAAGACAAAAAAGTTGATTTCTCATTACATGCAGTAATTTGGCACTAAAAGTATAACATTCAAATTTACTCTAAAATACTGAATTGAAACCTTATGGAAATCTTAACATAACTCCCTACCTGATGCTGAGATGTTTGACACCTGTAATCTCACTTAGGTATTCAAGATAAAAAAGCTGATTTCTCTGTGAATACAGTGCTTTGCATAGAAAGATATATGTATTTCAATTTTACTCAATAGTACTGACTGCAAACCTAAATGGAAACATCTTAACATAAGTCCCTCAGCTATTCAAGATAAAAAAAGTTGATTTCTCATTGCATACAGTGCTTTGGTATTAAGAGAAGAATGTATTTCAATTTTATTCAATAGTACTGAATTCAAAACTAATGGAAACATTTTAACATGACTCCCCATATGATTCTGAGCTGTTTAAGACCTGTTACATCACTCAGCTCTTCAAGATAAAATAGTTGAAATCTCAGTGCACGCAGTGCTTTGGCACTAATGTATATAATTCAATTTTACTCTAAAGTGCTGAATGGAAACTTTGTGAAAAAGATCTTAACATAACTCCCCACATGATTCTGAGATGTATGACAACTGTCATTTCACTAAGCTATTCATGATAAAAAAGTTGATTTCTTAGTGCACAGAGTGCTTTGGTATTGAGAGATGTATTTCAATTTACTCACTCGTACTGAATGCATAAATGAAGGAAACATGTTAACATCACTCCCCATATGATTCTGAGTTTGTTTAAGACCTGTTACATCACTCAGGTCTTCAAGATAAAAAAGTTGATATCTCAGTGCATACAGTGCTTTGCCATTAAAAGGTATATGTATTTCAATTTTACTCAAAGGTACTGAATGCAAACCTTATGGAAACATCTTAACCATTATTCCCCACATGATCCTGAGATGTTTGACACCTATTATATCACTTAGGTATTCAAGATAAAAAATGTTGATTTATCAGTGCATACAGTGCTTTGGTTTAGGAGAAGTATGTATTTCAATTTTACTCAATAGTACTGAACGGAAAACGATTGGAAACATTTTAACATGACTCCGCATATGATTCTGAGTTGTTTAAGACCTGTTAAAACAGTCAGGTATTCAAGATAAAAAAGTTGATTTCTCAGTGCATACAGGCATTGGCGTTGAAAGGAGTATACATTTCAATTTCACTCAAAGGTACTGACTGCAAACCTGACTGGAAGCATCTTAACATAGCTCCCCACATGAACCTGAGATGTTTGCCACCTTTTATATCACTCAGCTATTCAAGACAAAAAAGTTGATTTCACAGTGCGTGCAATACTTAGGCACTGAAGAAGTATATATTTCAATGTTACTGTAAAGTACTGAATGCAAACATAATGGAAACATCGTAACATAACTGCCCACATGATCCTGAGATGTTTGACACCTGTTAAAACACTCAGCTATTCAAGATAAAAAAGTTGATTTCTCAGTGCATACAGTGCATTGGCATTGAAATAAGTATACATTTCAATTTTGCTCAAATGTACTGACTGCAAATCTTATGAAAACATCATAATATAACTCCCCACATGATCCTGAGATGTTTAACTCCTGTTATGTCACTCAGGTATTCAAGACAAAAAAGTTGATTTCACAGTGCGTGCAATAATTAGGCACCAGAAGTATATATTTCAATGTTACTGTTAAGCACTGAATGCAAATCTAATGGAAACATTGTAACATAGCTGCCCACATGATCCTGAGATGTTTGACACCAGTTAAAATATTCAGCTATTCAAGATAAAAAAGTTGATTTCTCAGTGCACACAGTGCATTGGCATTGAAAGGAGTATACATTTCAATTTCACTAAAAGGTACTGACTGCAAACCTGATGGAAGCATCTTAACATAGCTCCCCACATGAACCTGAGATGTTTGCCACCTGTTATATCACTCAGCTATTCAAGACAAAAAAGTTGATTTCACAGTGCGTGCAATACTTAGGCACTAGAAGTATATATTTCAATGTTACTTTAAAGTACTGAATGCAAACCTAATGGAAACATCGTAACATAACTGCCCACATGATCCTGAGATGTTTGACACCTGTTAAAACATTCAGGTATTCAAGATAAACAAGTTGATTTCTCAGTGCATACAGGCATTGGCGTTGAAAGGAGTATACATTTCAATTTCACTCAAAGGTACTGACTGCAAACCTGATGGAAGCATCTTAACATAGCTCTCCACATGAACCTGAGATGTTTGCCACCTGTTATATCACTCAGCTATTCAAGGCAAAAAAGTTGATTTCACAGTGCGTGCAATACTTAGGCACTAGAAGTATATATTTCAATGTTACTGTAAAGTACTGAATGCATATCTAATGGAAACATGGTAACATAGCTGCCTCACATGATTCTTAGATGTTTGACACCTGTTAAAACACTCAGCTATTCAAGACAAAAAAGTTGATTTCTCAGTGCATACAGTGCATTGGCATTGAAATAAGTATACATTTCAATTTTGCTCAAATGTACTGACTGCAAATCCTATGAAAACATCATAATATAACTCCCCACATGATCCTGAGATGTTTCACTCCTGTTATGTCACTCAGGTGTTCAAGACAAAAAAGTTGATTTCTCATTACATGCAGTAATTTGGCACTAAAAGTATAACATTCAAATTTACTCTAAAATACTGAATTGAAACCTTATGGAAATCTTAACATAACTCCCTACCTGATGCTGAGATGTTTGACAAATACACCTGTAATCTCACTTAGGTATTCAAGATAAAAAAGCTGATTTCTCCTGTGAATACAGTGCTTTGCATAAAAAGATATATGTATTTCAATTTTACTCAATAGTACTGACTGCAAACCTAATGGAAACATCTTAACATAATTCCCTCAGCTATTCAGAAGATAAAAAAAAGTTGATTTCTCATTGCATACAGTGCTTTGGTATTAAGAGAAGAATGTATTTCAATTTTATTCAATAGTACTGAATTCAAAACTAATGGAAACATTTTAACATGACTCCCCATATGATTCTGAGCTGTTTAAGACCTGTTACATCACTCAGCTCTTCAAGATAAAATAGTTGAAATCTCAGTGCACGCAGTGCTTTGGCACTAATGTATATAATTCAATTTTACTCTAAAGTGCTGAATGGAAACTTTGTGAAAAGATCTTAACATAACTCCCCACATGATTCTGAGATGTATGACAACTGTCATTTCACTAAGCTATTCATGATAAAAAAGTTGATTTCTTAGTGCACAGAGTGCTTTGGTATTGAGAGATGTATTTCAATTTACTCACTCGTACTGAATGCATAAATGAAGGAAACATGTTAACATCACTCCCCATATGATTCTGAGTTGTTTAAGACCTGTTACATCACTCAGGTCTTCAAGATAAAAAAGTTGATATCTCAGTGCATACAGTGCTTTGCCATTAAAAGGTATATGTATTTCAATTTTACTCAAAGGTACTGAATGCAAACCTTATGGAAACATCTTAACCATTATTCCCCACATGATCCTGAGATGTTTGACACCTATTATATCACTTAGGTATTCAAGATAAAAAATGTTGATTTATCAGTGCATACAGTGCTTTGGTTTAGGAGAAGTATGTATTTCAATTTTACTCAATAGTACTGAACGGAAAACGATTGGAAACATTTTAACATGACTCCGCATATGATTCTGAGTTGTTTAAGACCTGTTAAAACAGTCAGGTATTCAAGATAAAAAAGTTGATTTCTCAGTGCATACAGGCATTGGCGTTGAAAGGAGTATACATTTCAATTTCACTCAAAGGTACTGACTGCAAACCTGATGGAAGCATCTTAACATAGCTCCCCACATGAACCTGAGATGTTTGCCACCTTTTATATCACTCAGCTATTCAAGACAAAAAAGTTGATTTCACAGTGCGTGCAATACTTAGGCACTAGAAGTATATATTTCAATGTTACTGTAAAGTACTGAATGCAAACATAATGGAAACATCGTAACATAACTGCCCACATGATCCTGAGATGTTTGACACCTGTTAAAACACTCAGCTATTCAAGATAAAAAAGTTGATTTCTCAGTGCATACAGTGCATTGGCATTGAAATAAGTATACATTTCAATTTTGCTCAAATGTACTGACTGCAAATCTTATGAAAACATCATAATATAACTCCCCACATGATCCTGAGATGTTTAACTCCTGTTATGTCACTCAGGTATTCAAGACAAAAAAGTTGATTTCACAGTGCGTGCAATAATTAGGCACCAGAAGTATATATTTCAATGTTACTGTTAAGCACTGAATGCAAATCTAATGGAAACATTGTAACATAGCTGCCCACATGATCCTGAGATGTTTGACACCTGTTAAAATATTCAGCTATTCAAGATAAAAAAGTTGATTTCTCAGTGCACACAGTGCATTGGCATTGAAAGGAGTATACATTTCAATTTCACTAAAAGGTACTGACTGCAAACCTGATGGAAGCATCTTAACATAGCTCCCCACATGAACCTGAGATGTTTGCCACCTGTTATATCACTCAGCTATTCAAGACAAAAAAGTTGATTTCACAGTGCGTGCAATACTTAGGCACTAGAAGTATATATTTCAATGTTACTTTAAAGTACTGAATGCAAACCTAATGGAAACATCGTAACATAACTGCCCACATGATCCTGAGATGTTTGACACCTGTTAAAACATTCAGGTATTCAAGATAAACAAGTTGATTTCTCAGTGCATACAGGCATTGGCGTTGAAAGGAGTATAAATTTCAATTTCACTCAAAGGTACTGACTGCAAACCTGATGGAAGCATCTTAACATAGCTCTCCACATGAACCTGAGATGTTTGCCACCTGTTATATCACTCAGCTATTCAAGGCAAAAAAGTTGATTTCACAGTGCGTGCAATACTTAGGCACTAGAAGTATATATTTCAATGTTACTGTAAAGTACTGAATGCATATCTAATGGAAACATGGTAACATAGCTGCCCACATGATTCTTAGATGTTTGACACCTGTTAAAACACTCAGGTATTCAAGATAAAAAAGTTGATTCTCTCAGTGCATACAGTGCATTGGCATTGAAATAAGTATACATTTCAATTTTGCTCAAATGTACTGACTGCAAATCCTATGAAAACATCATAATATAACTCCCCACATGATCCTGAGATGTTTCACTCCTGTTATGTCACTCAGGTGTTCAAGACAAAAAAGTTGATTTCTCATTACATGCAGTAATTTGGCACTAAAAGTATAAACATTCAAATTTACTCTAAAATACTGAATTGAAACCTTATGGAAATCTTAACATAACTCCCTACCTGATGCTGAGATGTTTGACACCTGTAATCTCACTTAGGTATTCAAGATAAAAAAAAGCTGATTTCTCCGTGAATACAGTGCTTTGCATAAAAAGATATATGTATTTCAATTTTACTCAATAGTACTGACTGCAAACCTAATGGAAACATCTTAACATAATTCCCTCAGCTATTCAAGATAAAAAAAGTTGATTTCTCATTGCATACAGTGCTTTGGTATTAAGAAGAAGAATGTATTTCAATTTTATTCAATAGTACTGAATTCAAAACTAATGGAAACATTTTAACATGACTCCCCATATGATTCTGAGCTGTTTAAGACCTGTTACATCACTCAGCTCTTCAAGATAAAATAGTTGAAATCTCAGTGCACGCAGTGCTTTGGCACTAATGTATATAATTCAATTTTACTCTAAAGTGCTGAATGGAAACTTTGTGAAAAAGATCTTAACATAACTCCCCACATGATTCTGAGATGTATGACAACTGTCATTTCACTAAGCTATTCAAGATAAAAAAGTTGATTTCTTAGTGCACAGAGTGCTTTGGGTTGAGAGATGTATTTCAATTTACTCACTCGTACTGAATGCATAAATGAAGGAAACATGTTAACATCACTCCCCATATGATTCTGAGTTGTTTAAGACCTGTTACATCACTCAGGTCTTCAAGATAAAAAAGTTGATATCTCAGTGCATACAGTGCTTTGCCATTAAAAGGTATATGTATTTCAATTTTAGCTCAAAGGTACTGAATGCAAACCTTATGGAAACATCTTAACCATTATTCCCCACATGATCCTGAGATGTTTGACACCTATTATATCACTTAGGTATTCAAGATAAAAAATGTTGATTTATCAGTGCATACAGTGCTTTGGTTTAGGAGAAGTATGTATTTCAATTTTACTCAATAGTACTGAACGGAAAACGATTGGAAACATTTTACACATGACTCCCCATATGATTCTGAGTTGTTTAAGACCTGTTAAAACAGTCAGGTATTCAAGATAAAAAAGTTGATTTCTCAGTGCATACAGGCATTGGCGTTGAAAAGGAGTATACATTTCAATTTCACTCGAAAGGTACTGACTGCAAACCTGATGGAAGCATCTTAACATAGCTCCCCACATGAACCTGAGATGTTTGCCACCTTTTATATCACTCAGCTATTCAAGACAAAAAAGTTGATTTCACAGTGCATGCAATACTTAGGCACTAGAAGTATATATTTCAATGTTACTGTAAAGTACTGAATGCAAACATAATGGAAACATCGTAACATAACTGCCCACATGATCCTGAGATGTTTGACACCTGTTAAAACACTCAGCTATTCAAGATAAAAAAGTTGATTTCTCAGTGCATACAGTGCATTGGCATTGAAATAAGTATACATTTCAATTTTGCTCAAATGTACTGACTGCATATCTTATGAAAACATCATAATATAACTCCCCACATGATCCTGAGATGTTTAACTCCTGTTATGTCACTCAGGTATTCAAGACAAAAAAGTTGATTTCACAGTGCGTGCAATAATTAGGCACCAGAAGTATATATTTCAATGTTACTGTTAAGCACTGAATGCAAATCTAATGGAAACATTGTAACATAGCTGCCCACATGATCCTGAGATGTTTGACACCTGTTAAAATATTCAGCTATTCAAGATAAAAAAGTTGATTTCTCAGTGCACACAGTGCATTGGCATTGAAAGGAGTATACATTTCAATTTCACTAAAAGGTACTGACTGCAAACCTGATGGAAGCATCTTAACATAGATCCCCACATGAACCTGAGATGTTTGCCACCTGTTATATCACTCAGCTATTCAAGACAAAAAAGTTGATTTCACAGTGCGTGCAATACTTAGGGACTAGAAGTATATATTTCAATGTTACTTTAAAGTACTGAATGCAAACCTAATGGAAACATCGTAACATAACTGCCCACATGATCTTGAGATGTTTGACACCTGTTAAAACATTCAGGTATTCAAGATAAAAAAGTTGATTTCTCAGTGCATACAGTGCATTGGCAATGAAAGGAGTATACATTTCAATTTCACTTAAAGGTACTGACTGCAAACCTGATGGAAGCATCTTAACATAGCTCCCCACATGAACCTGAGATGTTTGCCACCTGTTATATCACTCCAGCTATTCAAGACAAAAAAGTTGATTTCATAGTGCGTGCAATACTTAGGCACTAGAAGTATATATTTCAATGTTACTGTAAAGTACTGAATGCATATCTAATGGAAACATGGTAACATAGCTGCCCACATGATTCTGAGATGTTTGACACCTGTTAAAACACTCAGCTATTCAAGATAAAAAAGTTGATTTCTCAGTGCATACAGTGCATTGGCATTGAATTAAGTATACATTTCAATTTTGCTCAAATGTACTGACTGCAAATCCTATGAAAACATCATAATATAACTCCCCACATGATCCTGAGATGTTTCACTCCTGTTATGTCACTCAGATGTTCAAGACAAAAAAGTTGATTTCTCATTACATGCAGTAATTTGGCACTAAAAGTATAACATTCAAATTTACTCTAAAATACTGAATTGAAACCTTATGGAAATCTTAACATAACTCCCCAGCTGATGCTGAGATGTTTGACACCTGTTATCTCACTTAGGTATTCAAGATAAAAAAGCTGATTTCTCCGTGAATACAGTGCTTTGCATAAAAAGATATATGTATTTCAATTTTACTCAATAGTACTGACTGCAAACCTAATGGAAACATCTTAACATAATTCCCTCAGCTATTCAAGATAAAAAAAGTTGATTTCTCATTGCATACAGTGCTTTGGTATTAAGAGAAGAATGTATTTCAATTTTATTCAATAGTACTGAATTCAAAACTAATGGAAACATTTTAACATGACTCCCCATATGATTCTGAGCTGTTTAAGACCTGTTACATCACTCAGCTCTTCAAGATAAAATAGTTGAAATCTCAGTGCACGCAGTGCTTTGGCACTAATGTATATAATTCAATTTTACTCTAAAGTGCTGAATGGAAACTTTGTGAAAAGATCTTAACATAACTCCCCACATGATTCTGAGATGTATGACAACTGTCATTTCACTAAGATATTCATGATAAAAAAGTTGATTTCTTAGTGCACAGAGTGCTTTGGTATTGAGAGATGTATTTCAATTTACTCACTCGTACTGAATGCATAAATGAAGGAAACATGTTAACATCACTCCCCATATGATTCTGAGTTGTTTAAGACCTGTTACATCACTCAGGTCTTCAAGATAAAAAAGTTGATATCTCAGTGCCATACAGTGCTTTGCCATTAAAAGGTATATGTATTTCAATTTTACTCAAAGGTACTGAATGCAAACCTTATGGAAATATCTTAACCATTATTCCCCACATGATCCTGAGATGTTTGACACCTATTATATCACTTAGGTATTCAAGATAAAAAATGTTGATTTATCAGTGCATACTGTGCTTTGGTTTAGGAGAAGTATGTATTTCAATTTTACTCAATAGTACTGAACGGAAAACGATTGGAAACATTTTAACATGAACTCCCCATATGATTCTGAGTTGTTTAAGACCTGTTAAAACAGTCAGGTATTCAAGATAAAAAAGTTGATTTCTCAGTGCATACAGGCATTGGCGTTGAAAGGAGTATACATTTCAATTTCACTCAAAGGTACTGACTGCAAACCTGATGGAAGCATCTTAACATAGCTCCCCACATGAACCTCTATGTTTGCCACCTGTTATATCACTCAGCTATTCAAGACAAAAAAGTTGATTTCACAGTCTGCGTGCAGAGATTAGGCACGAGAAGTATATATTTCAATGTTACTGTAAAGTACTGAATGCAAGCCTAATGGAAACATTGTAACATAGCTGCCCACATGATCCTGAGATGTTTGACACCTGTTAAAATATTCAGCTATTCAAGATAAAAAAGTTGATTTCTCAGTGCATACAGTGCATTGGCATTGAAAGGAGTATACATTTCAATTTCACTTAAAGGTACTGACTGCAAACCTGATGGAAGCATCTTAACATAGCTCCCCACATGAACCTGAGATGTTTGCCACCTGTTATATCACTCAGCTATTCAAGACAAAAAAGTTGATTTCACAGTGCGTGCAATACTTAGGCACTAGAAGTATATATTTCAATGTTACTTTAAAGTACTGAATGCAAACCTAATGGAAACATCGTTAACATAACTGCCCCACATGATCCTGAGATGTTTGACACCTGTTAAAACATTCAGGTATTCAAGATAAAAAAGTTGATTTCTCAGTGCATACAGTGCATTGGCATTGAAAGGAGTATACATTTCAATTTCACTTAAAGGTACTGACTGCAAACCTGATGGAAGCATCTTAACATAGCTCCCCACATGAACCTGAGATGTTTGCCACCTGTTACATCACTCAGCTATTCAAGACAAAAAAGTTGATTTCACAGTGCGTGCAATACTTAGGCACTAGAAGTATATATTTCAATGTTACTTTAAAGTACTGAATGCAAACCTAATGGAAACATCGTAACATAACTGCCCACATGATCCTGAGATGTTTGACACCTGTTAAAACATTCAGGTATTCAAGATAAACAAGTTGATTTCTCAGTGCATACAGGCATTGGCGTTGAAAGGAGTATACATTTCAATTTCACTCAAAGGTACTGACTGCAAACCTGATGGAAGCATCTTAACATAGCTCTCCACATGAACCTGAGATGTTTGCCACCTGTTATATCACTCAGCTATTCAAGACAAAAAAGTTGATTTCACAGTGCGTGCAATACTTAGGCACTAGAAGTATATATTTCAATGTTACTGTAAAGTACTGAATGCATATCTAATGGAAACATGGTAACATAGCTGCCCACATGATTCTGAGATGTTTGACACCTGTTAAAACACTCAG